>NW_021318912.1:1080702-1086041 GCF_001605985.2 Dendrobium catenatum
AATATCATATATATATCTTGCTTGCATTTGAATACCGAGAGAAAGAGCATAGCCAAAACCAGCTGCCACCTCTAAAATTCTTTCAATGCCCACTCTGTTCGTATTCATCCTCAAACATCCATATGATCCTCATCACTTATAAGATCGTCCACTCCTTAGCCACCTCAACGAAGATCTACAATTTCATAGTAATTACTACAATACATCGATCATCACCCCTCGTTTCGTTGATTCCTCTCTCCTTTCACAATTCTAATCCCCTTTCCATTCGCAGATCAGGTTCTAATGAGCAACGTTAAAGCATTGTCAATTACCATATCATCATCACCATCATCCTGTCACTTCTCTTTTTTAAATCATTTCAGACAAACTCACACACATAACATATATACATAAACTTAAACCTAGACCTCTTAATTGAAAGCCTAAGCTCTCAACTAATAGGCCAAACAGTTTAATCACTTCTCCTTCTTTGCCCTCCACCTCGACAAGAATCTTCTTTCAACTAAAGCTCTCAAGTCTCAACGAATAGGCCAAGCATTTAATCACCTTCCCCTTCTTTGCCCTCCACCTCGACATGGATCTTAGGTACACTCTAGATTGGTCTGGCCTACAAGGAAACTCGCACTCTGGCTCTCTATTCGAAATTTTTAAGAAGAGGCTGCCTGTGTAGTAATTAAATTCTCTACAAACAGGTCAGAATGACCAAGTAATTATAACACAAACATCTTTTACCCGCCCATTACTACCAAACACACTTATGAGTCCGTTGGCAACTCAGAACCAATCACCTCATCACAAAACTTTATTCTAAAATTTCATCAATCAAAATAAAAGACTTCTCATCAATCAAAAGAAGAAACCTTTTTACGCTTAGAACTTTAAACAAGCCTATTTAAACTTCTGTTGGAAAACATAATTAAAACAAATTAGCAACGACTACAAAAATTCCACAACATATCACAATCTTGAAACCACTTGAATGAAAATCCATTGCTACATATATGACCATTTAAATGAATAAGTTAAATTTAACCTTACAAGGCAGCAATTACAAGCCTCGGTACTATAATGTTTTTTTTTTTGTGGAAGTTTAGGGGCTTGTTTAGGGGCTTCGAACGTGAGTCTCGCGGGAAGAATTTCTTCGCGTCAACCAACGGGGCTGCACGAGCGAGCTCGTCTATAACGTTATACATAAAACAACTTATAATATGGTATTCTACGTTCCACACAAAACTGTAATTCGATAGAACGGATCTTTGGCGGATTCGAACCACCATCCTCTCAGATTACTCACTTGGCTTCACCAAAGAATAATACCTGAGCACTCAACCGTTTTGAGCTTAAAGATCTTCACTATACCACTTCGAACTGCTTAATATACTCCCGCTTCATAATTTTATTTGCATGAATGATGTACGTTTCTAATTAAAAAAAAATTCATTTTTAACAAGTATTCCAAACAGTGCGTTGACATAGAACTAAAATAATTTGTTAAACTTTAAAAAAGGCTTCAAATCTTTGGTGTTCGTTACAAATTTACCAATATATCAAATCTGTGTTCGATAATATATCAAATCTGTGTTGCAAAAAATTATGTACCATCAATTTTTTCAGAAACTGAAAATCATAGTATATTGAATAAAATGCAGCGTATTGAATTATCGAAAAATTAAAGGGCTTACAAATATAATCCCAATTAAACACTACCACTAACATAAGTTTCAACTTATTTGTAGATTCAAACACAAAGGAAAGAAGCAAAAATTCAACCAATATATACAAAAAAGACGAACCTCAACAACATTGATATATAACATGCACGTAGAAAGACAGAAGAAAACAGATCAAGCAAAAATCCTTGATACATTCAACTGAAACGTAGGTCCTCAGTAAATCAGAAGATGTTCCTCCAATGACTATACAACAGCATCTGCAGATCCAAACCGCTAACTTCAACTGTTACATTAAAAGTTGATTCGTAAATCCAATGAATACATCAGGAACTCAAAAACCACTTGAGCATCATCTCGAGCAACAACCTCTATTCTTCAATGAATCCCCCGCCCTTCTTTCGGTTGCAGAATCGTACATGTAGGATCTACAGTTATTCTAAAGAAGATGCTCAAGTTGTTTTTGAGTAGGCCGTGCACGTGTAGGCCGGCTTAAAATCATAACAATTTCTATTACAGATAAAATTAAAATGTTGGAAGACGGACAATCATTTAGTAGAAAATAGAAAAACAAATTAAAACAAATTTTCCCGCAAAATAACAGAACCGCGAAGACTACAGAATATCTAACCGATTTCAAACGTAAAAGAATAGATTTTAATAGCGTTTTTCCATGTACCTTTATTTTGACATACTACCATGAATTTGTTCGATTATACGACCCTTCCGACAGGAGTAACAAACGTACGGTAAAATGTACCTCACACCGGCGTAATGAGCAGGAAAGCTGGTCGACGTACAGACTCACGAGCTTGCACATGACATTTGAGGCGTACGGCGAAGCACAAGACAAGGAAGCCAAATTAAGGGAAGAACCCAGGGTCGAGAACCACCCCATACGATCTTCCCGCAACAACAAAACAAGAATTTTATTACGATATTTGGCCTGCCATGCGAGCTCACCCAACAAGGCATAGGCCGAAAAAACAAAACAACCGACAAAAAATTAACAATTCTTACCTTCAATACTTGACAGCACATCCCTCCACTGAAGATCTTCAAATATGCCCTACGTTTACATTTCTACTACGTAAGAGTTATGATTAGCCAGCGCGACTATAAATGTTGGCTAATAGAAATGAAAAGGATAGACAACAGAATCAGAATTATCTTTACGCCACTGAATCCCTCAGTTTTCTGCAGATTTCATTGTGAAATTGGCCACGGTCCTTCAAAAATTAATCAACTGCAGGAAGGAAATTAAGGAGCAGCACACCAAGAATTGGAGGAGAAGTGCTAAAATATGGAGACCGCAAGATCAAATATATCAGAGATAGTGATTATGGACAGCAGCGACAAAACTGGCTAACCGCTAATGAATTGGCCTGACTCCCCACAAAGAGACCGCTAAATAGATGTTGCTGATGTCGAATCCCACAAAACAACACCATCCTCAACTGCAGATTAAAAATTAAGGAAAAAACAAGATTGCGATATTTATGATAAAATATCTCACATGCATAGCACATCAGGCAAATAGAACAAATCCGTCAAAAATGCTGAAGATATAGCCGAAAGAAAGCAGATCTGTTGGATTCCAATGGATCGGCTTCTTTCACCAGAAAATGGACACAAATTCGAGGACTCTGATATCCTATCCCACCGTAAAAAGTATTTACCGCAACTGCAGAAAAAAAATTAAGAAAACATACCGAATTGACTATAGTTATTATTATAACTATCAAACAAAAACAAATATAGCTATTAATGAGTAAACAAAAAACAAATCCATCAAGAGGTTAAGGATGTTGCCGAAAGAGATCAGATCTAGTTGAATTTCGATGGATCAGCCTCCTTCTCCCTAATATGGACACAGAATCAAGGTTATCGCCACCCTATCCCACGGTAAAATAGTTACTGCATAAAGAAATTAAGGAAAAATAAAGAAATCTAAAGATAATCCTTATAAAACCAAGAAATTGCGCAAACAAAACGGTTTTTGAATAAAGATAAAGGGAAACTTCCAAACAGATCATCTCAGAGGCCACATGCATCTCCGAAGTAAAAGATTTGGCCGTGCTCCAATAGAACGGCAACGCCTCCCGTAGCATAGAAAAAGAATTGAGGACGCTTACACCCTATCCCACCTCAAAATTTATCGATCGCAACTGAAAGCAGAAAAATAAGAAAAAACATAAAAAGAACGAAGCCATCCCTAAAAAATTAAACTATTTCTTATGTAGAAGAACAGATCCTGCAAAACGTTCAAAACATATAACAGACGCTCCGCCAGAGATTGAATCTATCGCTCACGGAGATGAATCTTCAAATATTTGGTTGTTCAACAATATCCTGCCAACCTAACTGGAACCTCATATGACTCAAAAAATAAGATCAAACTAAGCATCTAGACCTAATTCTAAATTACTATGCGAAACCCTAGACATGAAAAGAACGAAGGCGGAGATGGGTATTTATTGATAACTAGGTGCAAGATCAGCCGTTTCCTTAGGCGGTGGAGTTTTGACGGATAGGATGCTACGATCGGAATGTTCTGGGAAGTTGTCGACAGCTCATTAATCACTCCAATTTACATCATTGCATGCGTCAGCAGATTGATTGCTGTAACTTCCTTCCCTGAATTTTAGGTACGTCTTTGATCATTGCCGTTTATTTGTAGTTAGTTTTTTCTTAAGATCAATACAATTCATTGCTACAAATAAAAATGAAATCATATCATTTTTCTGGCGACAGCTTAAATTATTATTTTTAAAATATTTTTTTAATTTTTTACTTTATACTCGATACATCATTAAAAAAAAATATCTTCATCGGGCACGAATCGTGAGGCAAAATTAAGATGAAATCTTTCAAAATTAAAATTGGGGTCATCTGAGCTCTGATTTCAACAAACTTTTAATCGAACTGAACGTCTCGAAAATACGAACCCAACGTTCAACTCAATCAGAACCCAAATGAATCAAAATCATGGACCTGAAGCGCTGATGGAAGGTTTGAACCACAATTTGGATTTCTTTTTTCTGTCACAAAAGGTTTCCAAATGTGATATGCTTATTGATACGGCATAACAAAATTAGTTTGATCGGGCATGAATCTCGAGGCAAAAGTTAGTTGGAAACTTCAAAAATTAATTACGGTCTCCGATTTTAACGAGCTTATGCTCGAATCGAGCGGCTCGACGAGATGAATCTAACGAACATAAGATTGCCTTATTCCGATATCATTAAGGCCTCCAAATGTCCAATGAACGGTGCACGATCGAAGGGTTCAATATCGACCGTCCATTCAAACCACTCCCTATTCGCCCATGATCTCACACCTATTTACGAGCTATGCCACTCCAAAAAAACTATAAATAGAGCCCTCATTCTACACAAAGGGGACTCAAGTGAAGAGAGAGAAGAAGAAGAGAAGATGGAGGAGAAGTGCGATGCCCCAAAATCAAATAGTGAAAGGATTCGTCTGACATTCTGATCGAACTCCATTCCAGTTGTCTTGCTCGGACCTGAAAATTTAAACCACATATAATGAGCTTACAAAGCCCAGCAGGTCACCAAAGCCTACAACTGAAATCAAAGCACGGCGATGCTATCAATATGCAGGTCAAAGTCAATAAGTCAATCAATGGTCAATAAGTCTATGCAA
>NW_021318912.1:1087386-1098460 GCF_001605985.2 Dendrobium catenatum
CCAGTATCAATAATCAGTTCAATAATCAATATTAAAGTAATTTATAACAATCATATCAATAATCATAAGCATATCAATCTAATCTATCAATTCCAAGCAAATCAGAAAATCTACGAAAATCGGGCAGCGTAACGGCAGTCGATCAAATTTACACAAAAATCCTGCAAAAAAAGCACGAATTCCAAATCTCTCCAAATTACAATAGAATATCCACGACATCAATACAAGACTATTGTTCTATAGAATCCAAATCAAATCAAGTCCTGATATTTTTCTATTTCGCAGAATATACTCAAATCGTGTACAATAGTCATATCTATAACATACTAAAAGTTGTGCGGTGAAAGTTGTGCCAAATCAGAATCGTGTCCAAAATTCGACTACGAAAACACAAAATAGATCACAACTCGGTCAAAACTCAATATCTTTGAAAACATAAATAGGATTCAGAGTCCTTATCACGAGATCTACACTTTCTCCAACAGCAGCGTCGGACGAAAAACGCTCCGCGGCCTCCAAAACCAAGCTTTTCCCCTTTCTCTTTCTCTCTCTAAAATCAGATATTTTGATTTAAAAATGATTTTCTCTCTCCTCAAAACGAGCTCGTTTGCTTAAATCATAAAGCTGATCGGCCCGGCCGATCGTCAAATCGTCCCGGGACGATCAGACCAAAATCGATCGTCCTGGACGGTTCCCAGAACTTATCTCAGGACGGTATTTTGAATAGTGCAGATCGGCCTAGCCGATCTCACTATCGTCCCGGACGATTCTGGGAGGAAAATCCAAGCCATAGAGGAATAGTAAGGGAACGAGGTCTCACAAGAAGGAAGAAGCTCCTCCTCGACCACCGCCGGAGCTCTTCCCGCCGCCTGAAGACGCCGGGACTCTGCTGGATTTTCGGGAAACGCCGAAAATTTGTAGAACTTTGTAAACTTGCTTGAAGAAACGAATTGTAATTTGATTGCCCCGACTTGTGGGACGAATCAACCATTTGTAATTTGCAAAACACTATTGGAATTTTTCAACTGGGCGAGGCCCCATGGTTTTTTCCCTTTTTGGGTTTTCCACGTAAAAACCTCGGTGTTCATTTTTATTTTATTTTTGTGTGCTGAATAATCGTACAATGCTCGGGCGTGAATTTACAAACTCTACCGCCGCGTATATTCTAGCACGCGACACTTATAATTAAATCGAGCCCAAGATCTCATAATTCCGACATCATTAAGCCCTTCAAATGTCTCACAAACGGTCCACAATCAAGAGATTCAACATCGGTCGTCTATCCAAACCACTTCCCATTTACTCTTGATCCTCCACCTATTTGCAAGTCGTTTTCACTCTATGAAATTTATAAATAAACCCCTCCTCCTCTTGGAAGGGTGCCCAAAGCAAGAGAGAGACCAGAGATCGCTCTTGCCTCCTCGCTCCACCTCAAAGATCACCTGGAGTTCCAACAAACCACCACTTAAGGCCATGAGTTCTGTCAGACCACCACTTGAGGCCCTGAGTCTCGCCGGACCACCACTTGAGACCCTGAGTTCCGCTGGACCACCACTTGTGGCCCTGAGTTTCGCCGAACCACTACTTGAGGCCTTGAGTTCCGCCAGACCATCACCTGATGCCCTGAATTCTGCCAAACCACCCTGAGTCTTGAACTTCTGCCATACCACCACCTGACGCTCAGAGTTCTGTCGGACCACTACTTGAGGCCTTGACATCTGCAAAACCACCACTTGAGGTCCGAACATCTGTCAGAACACCACCTGAGGCCCAGACTTCTACCGAATCATCACCTAAGGCCTAGACTTCTGTTAAGCCACCACCTAACTCCCAGAGTTCTACTGGGAGTACCACCCCCCTACTACTATGATCTTTCTGACCCCAGTCTCCTACAGACTACGGTCCTACGACTAGCCTACTATGATTCTTTCGACCTCCATCACCAGACAATGGGATTTCTAACCCCAGTCTTCTGTCGACTCCAGTCCTTCCGACCTCCATCGTTAGACAATAATTTTCCTGACCCTGTCTCCTGCCGACTATAGTTCTTCCGACCTCAATCGCCTACTACGATCCTTCTGACCTCCATCACCATACAACAGTCTTTTTGACCTCTATCTCCTGCCGAATATAATACTTCCGACCTCTATTGCCTACTACAGTCCTTTTGACCTCAATCGCTAGACAACAATATTTCTAATTCTGATCTTCTGCTGACTACGATCCTTTAGACATCCCTCGCCAGACAACAATCTTTCAGACCCCTGTCAATTATGATCCTTCCGACCTCCATCACCTACTACAATATTTCCAGTATTTATCCTATCAACTATAATCCTGCCGACCAAAAAGCATGTCTATGTTGATTATTATAACTCTCACCATGTAAAGCGCTATATATGACATACATTGGTGACTTCAAGCCAAGGTCTTCTCCTAATGAAGGGCCTCATTTATGAAACCCTTAAGTTTTGAAAATCTGTATAGTTAGTCTGTACGAACCGTCTGTACGAACTAAAGAAAGTTTTGAAATTTTATATGGTTAGTATGTACGAACTGAATATGATGAAGGTTCATCTGTACAAACCTGAGTTTGTCTGTATGAATAGAACAAATTTTTTTTATAGAGTCCATCGTCTAGGGACGAAATTAATTATCGTATATACAAATTGGAAATATAGCCGATCGTCCCGGGATGAAATTAATTATCGTCCGTACGATCTAAAATATCTCAGCCCATTAAATATCCCATTCGTTCAGATTTTTGAAGAGAGATAAAGAGGAGAGAGAAAGAGAAGGGAAAGAGGAAGAAAATCTTAAAAGAATCCATCACATCTTTAAATATCGGTCAAATCGATAAAGAAAAGTCATCATATCAATAATATCCATCAAATCAATATATCGATAAGAATAGTTGAAATCATAGCAATATAGTAAAAGTATATTCTATATCACGTGCTCGGTATATCACATGAAGTACAGTTAATTTATATCACATGTTCGGTGAATCACATTGTGGACCTCCGAAAAGAGCACCGCGCGAACGGGTCGATTGGGAGGGCAGATTGGATCGTGCATACGACTAACTATTAGGGATAGAGGCTTTCACCAACACATCTCCGATGGGTAGCAATATACACGACCTAGTCACGAGTTTTCCCCATCCGATACAAAGGCTCGAATGGGGTTTAGTAGATTGTGGGGACCAAGTTTCCCACGGGCGTAAGCCCCCGTGGTTAATTACATCTCAGGCTGGAGCCTGAGAAAACTCTTGATTAAGGATCATACATTATCCTCTCCTAAAGTGGGATTGACACAAGGGGTAGACTAAGAAGTCCTACTCAAAAGGAAAGAAGGGTCCCAAAAGGCTGAATCAGACATGCGTGGTCCACACCAGCATTCGGAGGCTCTAGGGTACTAAACAGAAACTGGAGAAAGGAAAATCAGGCAATCAGTCACATGCATGAGAGAAGGATGGAGGTGGCGTCATCCTGCGACGCGGATAAGTAGGACTTAGGATCCCTGAAAAGAAGGGACCTACCTACTATTTAAGGCATACTACGAGACCGAATGTAGTTGCCTTGAATCCTAAATCTAGTTTGGACTTAGTGTTCGACACACACTAAGATCAGTGTCCTAGCTAATGCGATGCAAAGATCTGGACTTATCCCGGCCTTAATTGGGGGAGCCAGCTAACCACCTAATCGTTTCAAAACCATGCTATCCAGTCAATTATGAAAGAAGGGTAGGTGGTTCGGTTATTGGAAATAGAACCGACATCTAGAGAGTTTCCTAAGTGGTCCTAGACTTATGTGGGTCGGATGCTCCTAGCTAATGCAATTAATCTTAATTAAATTGGTTTCTAATGCAATGCATGCTAGTTGAAATGTCAGCTCATGAATGCTATAGAACTTTAAAAAACAGGCACAATCAGGTAAACACATCAATATAAATTCCAAAAATAAATCATCTAAATGTCCATAGGCAAACTGCCCTTATTACAACCAGAATTTGCAGAAAGTAAAGTTGACGGGCACCATTGCCAACTACCCGGATTTCTAAGCCTATGACAGACGCAAATAACTTTGAGTGGGATATTGGTCTTCAGGTCTTCAGTCTTCTTTGGATCACTCCTCCTTGGACTCCTTGGAACTCTCCTCCTTATATTCCTTAGAAATCTCCTTCTTGGACTCCTTGAATTCGTCGTGGCTTGAATATCTAAACGAATAGATAATTCCCCCTGATGATGTTTCTCGTTTTTCTTGGGATGGTCTCCTCTGTATACAGATCGTATAGACGATAATGGATCTTCGTCCCTGGACGATGCTCTCAGGAAAATTTTTTGTTTAGTTCGTCCCGACGAATTCAGGTTCGTACAGACTAACCTGCACTTTACTCAGTTCGTATAGACTAACCATACTGATTTTCAACAGTTCATCCGTACTAAGGGCAGTTTGTACAGACTAATTGCACCATAAAGAAATCTGGAGGGGTTTTACAATCCCCGACGACCAAAAATTTATCTCTGTTCAAAATCTTTCACAACACAAAATCATAGTACCGTCACCTCAAGATTTTTTATTATGAATGCTTTCCCCTCACCCCCTCGCATTCTCTTCATAAACTCCAGCCAAAATCTACATCTCATGTCTTTGTCGGGTATTTCGATATATATAAAGGCTACAAAAACTTGATTCTCATACCAATAAAGTCACTATCTCCAGGAATGCCACATTTAACGAACATGTTTTTCCCTTTTCCACTGTTGCTCATTCTCAAGTCACGGATCAGGCTGACCAGTCCCTTATGCTTCTAACTCTAGTTTCTGCCTCTCACTCTACCACATTAGCTAAGCATCTTCAGCCGAGCACTATCACTCATACGACTTGTCCCTCATCCCAGTTGCTATTCGATTTATCTCAAAGCAATCAACCTAATCAACATACTATCTCTGACACTTCTCAACCATCTGCTAACAATAACGTACCTTCTCACTATATGATCACCAAAAGAATGACCGGTCACTCAAACCTACGAACAGACTAAATCTACTACATAAGAAAACACCTACAACTATTCAATTAGATCCTACCACGTATACATAAGGAGTTAAGAAATTAGAGTGGTGTCAAGCAATGACTATGGAATTTCTTGCTCTCCAAAAGTAAGGAATGTGGAGTTTAGTTCACCCTCCAACAAATGCCTCCATTCTGGGTTGCAAATGGATGCACAAAACAAAATGTCATACATATGGTTCGGTGGAAAGATACAAGGCAATACTAGTTGCTCAAGGTAACAATTAAGAGTATGGATTGGACTACACGAAAACCTTCAGCCCGGTGGCCACATTACCAACAATCTGGATACTTCTTGCTGTCACACTCCACAACAATTGGCCCGTTCAGCAACTAGACGTGGCCAATGCATTCCATCATGGCCACCTATCTGAGAATGTATACATGGCACAACCGAGAGGATTCTAAGACAACCTGCATCCGGACCACGTTTGTCGTCTTCACAAATCTATCTATGGCTTGAAACATGTACCACGACAATGGTATAACACTTTCACTGCTTCTCTTGTGTCCCTCAATTTTTCTCACAGCCAATCAGATCCCTCATTTCTTGTGTACAATAAAGGGCAAAGATCACATCTATTTAGTAGTATATGTTGATGACATTCTTATGTCTGACAATAACAAGGAAGTTATCAATGATATACTAGCCAAGTTCAACAAGGAGTTTTTCATGAAACATCTAGGCGAAGCAAATGAATTCCTTGGCATCAAAATAACTCGATTCTCAGATCAATATTTTCTCTCTCAGATGAAATACGCATCTCGAATTCTCCAGTAAGCTAACCTTCTGTATTGCAATTCTTTGGCAAATCCTACTTGTACCAAACTACCAGAGTTTTTTTTCACAATGAGATCTTTCTCCAAGACACCACTCTATACCGGTAACACACGGGTTCTTTGCAATATTTGACGATAACTCGTCCTGACATTGCCTTCAGTGTGAATTAGCTATCACAACACATGCACGACCCTCAACCTTAGCACATCTATATGCTGAAATGTCTTCTACGATACATTAAAGGTACACTAGATTTTGGAATTCTGATTACCAAGATTAATCTTCTTCTTACTTATTTTTTAGATGTGAAATGGGCAAGTGATCCTTTATCCAGAAAATCTACATCCAAATATTTTTCCTTTCTGGGCGACATAATCATTTCCTAGACAATCAAGAAATAACATACGATAGCAAGATTTTCATATGAATCGAAATACAGGGCACTTACCACATACTTACCAAATCCCTATCTACACCTCGATTCCACATTCTACGTCACAAACTAACAGTCATTCAAGATCCATCAGTTTGCAGGGGCATATTAGAACACACATATTTAACTTAATATAATTTTGGTATACTTGTACTTGCTTATGAGGTGTAGGCCTAGGTTGGCTCTTGGGTTCTTGGGTCGTACCATCATAGGTATATCTAATAGACCGGTACACAGCTTTGTAATACATGTTAGATAATAAAAACTTTATATGTTTCACATTATCTCCTATCTCTGTTCTTTCTAATATCCTTCGGTTTCTACAGGTTAACAACTTATTGACAATTGTTAAAAGATTTAAACATCTTAATACTTTATCTTCTTCAATGATTTTATAGCGACCGGCTCACTCATCGCATTCTATTCCGAGTGGCCCTTTCTTCGAATTGTTTTACATCACCTTCATAATGGCACTTGTTAACATAATTACTCTTTTGCAATCAACTATTTAGGAGGATCTGAATCATATCTCAGTTATATTATAAGATGATGAAATATATCTTCACATGATTTATAGATAAAAGTAACGTATAATATATCTAACAGCCTTGTTCTCGACTTAAAATATGGAGACACTTAAAAATTTTCACAATACTCGAGGACAAAACATCCCTTTTCAAGTTCAGATTTCTAAGTACAATCTTTTCAGCATCTCCTTTCTCTATGTTATTTGGTTTATCTTATGCTCTCGTGATGGCTTCCATGATAATAAGAAGGCTTTATAGGAAAGCTAGGAAGGGGACATATAATGGCTCATTCGGCTTCAGCCAGTTATACTTTGAAGTTCAAGCAACACCTAACATATATATATTGTTTGTCTTGTACAGACATTGCAATGCAGACCAACAAATGATACCCTAAAATAATACAAACTAAAATACAGATCATTGTACAAGAGAACGTCCAATATACATATATATTTAAGTAGTTTCTTAATCTCAGCTGGTTATGGCTTGGATCTTAATTGGAAGACCTTTTGGGAAATCGAGGAAGGGAAAGGCGAAGGCGCAATCGGGCTCGTCAAGCTCCCATCGAAACTTAAGTACGAGATGGTGCAAGAACACTGCCATTTCTAACTTCGCCAATTCTGTGCCCGCACATAGCCGTGGGCCGCCACCATATGCCATGAAGTTGCTCATGGATGGCATTCCTGAGTATTCCTGGGCAAGTACACATATAATATTATCTAATTAAAACTCTGTAGAAGAAATAATAATAATATTACAATATCTGTGTGCATATTCAAAAACTAAACAAAATTAAGGATCTTCCAACCTAATTTGGGTTCATATATGATTGATATGTTCAAAGATCAATAAATATAGTCATTAGAGATGGAATATCCTGGTAAGATTCACGTTAGGATGGGCTTAACAGTCCATGAATATGTGCAAATTTTAGTGCCGGGGGAGGGTTTCATCAATCTCAACACAAATCAACAATTAATATGCTCGTCTTCATGCAAATTATGTCACTATATATATATATATATATATTTCCCGAAAAAAACAAATTTCATATGTTAAAAATGAATGAAAACAAAAAAACAAATTTCATATGTTAAAAATGAATGAAAAAAAATGAGAATATGTTAATAAATTCACTCCCTATATAATATCAAAATTCTTTCTTTTTCATTAAAAAAAAAAATTCAAACAAAGACTTAATGTTTTAAAAATGAAGAGGATCAGTCCATTTGTCTAATTAATGACCATTTTGAAAGATCAAATTGAAGCTTAAAATTGATTAGTTGGAATAGTCATATTTATGTATGGCCCCTCAAATCAATGTGCTCAAATGCTTAGGTATGATCACGGTTTCATACCTAACCATGAATGATTAGTCATTAGAGCTATAGTCTCTTTCATACAAATTTACAATTGAAAGATGACCTATTGCAAATAATTGAATGGGGTGAGCCTCACGGGGCGGATTCGCACTAGAAGCCTTTACGGGTTACATGGGCCTATCAGTCCGGCCCATCAAGAATGAATAAGATAAAATTAAGCCCATTAAATTTATCATCAATCTCCTACATTCCAATTGAGATACCAAAATTTTGACTTAAAAAAGAAAACCGTGAAAAAATATTTATATGAAGAATGAAAATACTCTTACTATATTTATGTGAAAATTGTAATAGTTTATGTGATGCTTGTATAAATAGTTTTAATTTTAAAATAATATGAGATTATTTTATTTATTAATTATTTTATATCCATCAGTCCATGTCTATCACCCATCACTTCTATCATGTATCAAGCTGCTCGCTCTTATGTCCTCAAGCATTAAATGCAAAGAGCATCCAATGCTTCCGCTAGGAATTCAATTTGTTACTGTTTGAAGTACAGCTTAAACATTTGCATGAAAGTGTTAAAACCAAAGATTTGCATGCATAGTTTTAAAGTTAAGTCAAGTGATTAAGGGTTCATTTGGATTTGCTTTTTCATTGATTTCTAAGCAGTTTTCTTAAGAAATTTTTATACTTAAGAACTACGTTGGAAAACAACAAAAAAAAAGTTTTTTCCAAATCAAGCCTAAAATTCTAAGAATCAAATTAGCGTGCATGATCAATACAAATATTGCTCACTCACTATATTCAGTAATCTTATCATTTTTAAGAGCATAATCATATGCCTATTGAAAACTCTTTACTCTTTAGCATGTTTTATTTGGAACAGCTTTTTTGTTTCTTTATAAATATGTTGTAAAGTGAATGATTTTTTAAAGTTGTTGTAGAAAATAATTTTCTAATACATAAATTTTTTTTAAACAATTGTGATTTGAAAAGCAAAACATTAAGAAAATCACCCTAAAAAATTAAAAAAAAAATTTAAAAATTTAAAAAGAGAAAGCAATCCCAAACAAAACTTTATTGTTCTTAATATATTATTCCATATGTCTCTCAGTTTTTAGAGAAATTATTCTTTGCGGAGTCCGGATGTACCATACATTCGAACTCCAATCAAAATTGATCTTGTCACCTGTACGTAGCTTATGTATAATCTTGTATATAGTGTGTATAATACACACCTGTGCAGAGATAACGGGTCAATTTTGATTGGAGTCTAGATGCATATGAACTTTATTCAGAATAATTTCTCTAGTTTTTATATGCATGCATCTTGCTGTGTTCTATTGAAATGATTAATCAAGCGAAAATTTCCTCCACTGCTTACTATTTTGTCTTCGATTATTAGTCAGCAAAATATGGCAGTAGTAGAAGTCTAAGCATAGTTGGTTCATGTCTCGCTACCAATAATTATGACGCTATCAAATAATTAATTAGTTTGATTAAGCTTCTACGTAGTTGAGCTGCAGAGCGTACTAACTAATTAAAAGCCAAAGCACGAATTAGCCGACAGAAAATATAAGCTAAAGCTAATTTTGATTTTATTGCCGACATCAAAATATAAGCTAAAAATCCGTTGAATTATTGCCTTTTATGCTCCCGAGCTTATACTTATGATTAATTATATTTGGATTACTGAGCTGCATTAAGAGCTCACATGCAAGACAAATGATAAGGTAATATTTATATTTTATTTTTAATATTATTATAAAAGGATGTGCTAAATTAATACTTTAATGAATTTTGTATCTAAGTAATTATTTGACAATCCAATCATTTATACATTCATTTTTATCTATAATATATCACAAATATATATATTTAATTCTATCACATTTATTTTAATATTATTAGTTATTAATATTGCACTCATTAAAATTATACATCATATTTTAAGAATTTAATCTCTTCTACAAATTTTAAATATTTCATAAAATATTATAAATTTTATATATTTTAGTGGAAAGATAGTTAATTGCACATTTTTTCCATAATGGATGGTACAAAAATCTTATAATGATTCTAAAATAATTTTAATTGTTTGACTAAAGAGGCTTCTTTAAATAGGATTTTGTTTGTCTAAAAGTATTTATTATTCAATGATCAAATTATATTAAAGATAATCTTTATTTTTAATCACTCAAATCGATATGGAAACTGATTAAAAGGGTAATTAAAATAATCTATTACTGATAATAATTTGATTAATTGACTAACCTTCCATCTCCAAGGATTGAATTGGTGTGGCTCAGTGTAAAGCTCCTCGTCCAAATGGACGGCTGCAAATACAGGCAGAACTTTCCACCCACTTGGGATGTCATAACCTTACAAAATCAATATGTACATTAATATGAGCATAATATATATATATATATATATATATATATATACACACACACAGAACAACATCAAACTTGCTTCAAAATATGATATTTATCGACAATTCATTAAGTATTTTACTAGTATTATTTATGTATAAAAATGATTTTATATATGATGAAAAAATTTATGATGGATTGATATGGACATAGAAACATGAATACAATATGACAGACATGGGGCATACTTACTATCGAAAATATAGAACAATGGCATGCATTTGGTGTGATATTATAAAATTATGTCTTAAACTTTAAAATTATTGTATAGTACTATATATATATAATTTATTCAACTCATTATCTATTTAAATTTATTAAATTCTTTAAAATCAATTGAAAAAAAAAATTATCATGTGATATCATAGATTATTCTGTTGTAAGAAAATATAAAATAAATATTATAAAAAAGTTTCTATGAAAATAAAAAAGAATTAGTATTAAGTAGTTGTTAAAAAAATTAAATAATACATTTTAAAATAAAAATAAGAGCTT
>NW_021318912.1:1100350-1188881 GCF_001605985.2 Dendrobium catenatum
AGGTTTATGCATCTTAGGTCTCCACACCAAATTAGTTTTCATCTTCAAGGTACAGGTGTGAGTTATTTGTCCAAGCAATCCATAATTATTACATTTAACATTAGGAAAAGGATTCCTAAGTCTTTTACCACTTATTTATCTTTTAAGGGATTGCATAAATTTAGGATACAAAATAGGATTAATAAAATCTTCAAGTCGGGGGGGGGGGGGGGGGGGGGGGGGGGGGGTATCCTATTATCCCCGAGAGATTTTATTTTCAACTTATAAAATGAATTCATATATTCTAAGTTTCGATTTGTATAATTGATTCGATATATTTTTCTCTCTGATTCATCCTTAAATTTTTTAAATTCTTTTTCAAGATCAGCATAGGATGATTTTAAATTCTCATGATTTTTATTCAAGTCATCAAATTCATCAAGTAGTTTCATATGGTTGTCATCTATTAAGGTATGATCTTTCCTAAGGATTTCATGTTCCTTTTGAAGTTCTTCAAATTCTAGACTTAGACTAGCATGCATTTTCTTTATTTTTCTATATGCATCATGCATGTGTTCATAAACTTCAAATAATTCATCATAAGTTAAGTCACATACCTCTTCTTGATCTGAGTGATCAAGATTGTCATCCATTAAGCACAAATTAGTGACTTCCTCTTCTTTTTCAGTCTTTGATGAATCTGAAGCTGAGTCCTCCCAGAAAGATTTTTGAAACTTCTTTCTACCCTTCTTTACAGTAGGTTTCTCCTCTAACTTTTCCTTGCTAGGATTGGATTTGAGTTTAGGGAAATCTGTCTTTATATGTCCAGGTTTCCTGCACTCATAGCAAATAACTTCATTTGAAACCTTGTTATTTTTATTGAATTTACCTTTATTCCATTGCTGGCGTTTCTTCTGCTTCCTTTTTAGAAAGTTTTTGAATTGTCTAGTCATTAAAGCGATGTCTTCTTCATCCTTAGGTTGTGAGTGTTCACTTTCAGACTCTTCCACATTCAGTGCTATGTCCTTTTCCCTTCGTGGTTCACCTGCATCAATCTTTCTTTGGCTAACTCCTTGCTCGTAAGCAATAAGCGAACCAAGAAGATTGTCAATAGAATAAATGTTTAAATCTTTAGACTCTGTAATTGTAGTACTTTTAGCATCATAAGAAGTAGGTAAACAACGAAGAATCTTATTAACCATTTCAGCATTCGTTAGTTCCCTACACGTGCATGCAAAGAGGTGACTATTTGAGTAAATCTTGTGTAAATATCAGAAATGGATTCATTAGATTTCATGCAAAATAGTTCATAATCATGCAACAAGATATTAAGTCTAGATTGTTTAACTTCATTAGTCCCCTCATATGTTATAAAAAGTCTATCCCATATGTCCTTTCCACTTTTTCTAGTGGAAACCCGCATGTAGTCTTCTGATTTTAAAGCACAAAAGAAACTATTCAAGCATTTAGCATTTAGTTGTGCTAAGTCATGTTCTTCTACAGTCCAGTCTGCAAAAGGTGTTTCAACTCTAACTCCATCAACTAATCTAGTTGGTTTTGTATATCCTTCCTGGACTAAGATCCACATCCGATAATCAAGTGACTGTAAGAAAGTAGACATGCATGTTTTCCAAAAATCAAAAGGTATATTGTCAAATAGTGGAGGTCTAGTAATAGAGTAACCCTCAGGTGTGTTTCGGTTTCCAAATGTAGCCATCTATGTTAATCAAAAAGTAGTTTAAACTTATATTTTTGAAACTATACTCTGATACCACTTATTGAGGCTAGTGAATAGGTTGTTAAACCTAAGTTAATGTCCCACAGCTACCAAGAGGGGGGTGAATTGGTATATATAAAAAATTATCCCTCTTTTAAATGAGTTAAACTGAAAATAACTTTAGTGAATTTTAATAAAAAAGTTTTTCAACCACAACCTTTTTTTTTAAAACAGAAAAATACGGAAAATAAAAACATTAAGAAATAAACGATATAAAATTTATAGTGGTTCAGTCTAAACCAGACCTACATCCACTCCCAAGAGGCACCCTCTGAGTATTGCACTAATACCAATAGTGTCTCTACTTTTGCACCCACAGCAAGGCGGATAAGCCTTTACAAACACTCTTTTCACCACTACCCGGTGCGGCAGAGAACCGTCATCCTTTTACACTATCCCTAGTGTTGGCAGAGAATCATCATCCTTTTACACTATCTCCAGTGTTGGTAGAGAACCGTCGTCCTTTTACACTATCCCCAGTGTTGGTAGAGAACCGTCCGTCCTTTTACACTCTGCTAGTGTGGGCAAAGAACCCTTCGTCCTTTCACACTCTCCTAGTGTGGACAGAGAACCCTTCGTCCTTTCACACTCTCCTAGTGTGGGCAGAGAATCCAATCTCCTTGATAGATATCCTCACAAGAAATCTATAAGGAAGAAAGAAAAGAGTGAAGTAATCTCAAATCACAAGTAGGAAATCTTATCTTTGAACACAAAGTAAAGCCTTCATGCTCCACTAGAAGAAATCCTTCTTTGAATGTTCTCTCTCACTCTCTCCTTGAGTATTCTTTCAATAGGCACAAAGATCAATGACTAAAAAGATTTGGTGGCAGTCTAATTTGGACTATATATAGGAAAGACAAGAAAAACTGTCCAAAAACTGCAAATTTTCAATTATGTACGCAGTGGATCGTCCCGTATGATCGTGGATCATCCCGGACGATTTTACTTAAAGTGTCAGAAATGATCCTAAAGTATATTGGTACGAACTATGTTCGTACATGATCATCGTCCCGTATGAACTAGGTTCGTCCGGTACGAAACGGTTATTTCATAGGTTGGTTTCCAAATCCCTGCATGACGTAAACAACTGTGGTAATCAGTTTGGTTCGTCCTGGAACAAACAAATTTTATCCTGAACGATTTTATACAGATAGTTTCGTCTAGAGATGAAGGTTTGATTTCATAATGTACAATTTTAAACAGAGAGTTTCATCTAGAGACGAAACATGCATTTCGTCTGGACAAACAGTGCAACATGAGAATCCAGAGGCGCTCGTCTCGGGATGAATATTAAATTCGTCCTGGATGATTAGGACTTAGAAAAATTTTCTCACTGCATGTTCGATCCATTTCTCTTCCGAGGGGTTAATTGACATGATCGTCCCGTATGATCAGTTCACAAAAGTTATTCCCCCATATGTGTGTGTTGTGAGTTTTCACATAATTACAATCACTCCGTTTCAATTCAAAAACATTTTTAAAGCTTTTAATTTACAAATGATTGGATGCTAAATTTGATTTGAAGTCTTCATAGTTTGGAGTTGATTTTCATGAAATGTTAGTACACACTAGAGCAAAAACAAATCTTCCAAAAGTGTTAGGAGATATCTATACATAAAACAATAATATTTGTAATCATCAAAATAATACAAGTTGCAAAAATATAAAACATGCAAATAACAACTCTCTTAACACTTTATTCTTTAGGCAATGAATTTTTAGGTTCTATCCTTTCTTACAGATTTGTAAAATCTACTCATTGGGTGATTTATATAACTTCTTCTTCTTCTTCTTCTTCTTCTTCTACTATAGACCTTCCAAAATTATCAAATTTATCAAATACAACATGAGTGGTCTCCTCTATCACCAAAATCCTTTTATTGAAAACTCAATAAGATTTTCTAGCATTTGAGTACCATAAGAATAATCCTTTATCATATATGGGGTCAAACTTTTCTAGTATAGATTTCTCATTATTCAGAATAAACAGTTTACATATAAAGACATGAAGGTGAGAGAGGCTGAGTGTCTTACCCTTAAGGATTTCATAGGGTGTCTTATTCAGCTTGAATCTAACATTATCCTAATTTAGAACATAATAAGCTATGCTTATTGCTTCTGCCCACCATAAGTATTTTGGGAGTGAATATTCAATTAACATGGCTCTAGTGACTTCTACTAGGGTCTTATTCTTTCTTTCAGCAACCCCATTATACTGAGAGGTTCTAGAAGCTAAAAATTTGTGACCTATCCCTTAGCCCTTGTAGTAAGATCTAAAACTCTTATTCTCAAATTCTCCACCATGATTAATGTAAATTATCAGAATTTCACAACCTAGCTTCCTTTAAATTCAAGTGGAGAATGATCTAAATTACTTGAATGATTCATTTTTATGAGATATGAATCTAACCAAAGTAAATCTTGAGTAATCATCAACAATCACATAGCCAAAGACTTTGTCTCCCAGGCTTAGAGTGCTAAGAGGTTAAAAAAAATCCGTGTTATGAATTTGGATCCAAATACCTTGATTTTGATGATAACAAACATTATTATTTCTTTATAACTATTATTATTGAATATCTATTAATTTACCCTACGCACTAATCTTTGAGGTCTATAAAGATCACTTGCATTACCAATTAGCTCAAGATTGAATATATTAGGGTTGAGTCTATTTGTAATTTCATATTAATGTATTTTTTACCTTTATTTAGTCAAATCTTGAATATGGTGGATCCCAAGCTAAGTATCCTTGCACATATAAACTTAGTGGGATAAATTTGATGAGTTGGAGATTTGTTTTTTGACCAAATCGTATAGGATGATCTGAAATCATAATAGATAATCAATTAAAAATAGAAATCATGATTAGGGCATTCGGCTAATTACAAGTGATTAAATTAATCGTACTGGATGATCCATATCACCCAGGATGATATGCTTAAATGTTGAAAATAGCCGCCAATCAAAATTTACATAATGTTTTATTTTTCAAAATTTGGTTTAATCATACAGGACGATATACACATCTTGGACAATTTATAATAATCATACCTAAATTGATTTGATGATTAAGGATGTAATTATGGTTAAATTATTCAATTATATCATACAAAACAATCTATCTGGATCATACTAGATGATATAATATATTTCGTAGGACGATCCCCTATCGTCCATGATAAAAAAATTATAACTTTACTCTAATTATCTAAAAGGATTGTATTGGAGGTCCCGAGATGTTTTCAGGACAATATGGAGATCACCATCCATTATCTTATATCGTACTGGACGATCAATATGGTATGTTAAACTAATCATCCTAGATGATCGAAAGATCATTTTAGATGATATGTATAAATACTTGTATTGAACATACAAAGAAAATGTTGATCATCCTGGATGATCAGTTGCATAAAATTAAAAATTAGGGCTTTTTGGAGGCTCTCTACTTAAGCAATGGTATTATCCCTTGGGTTAATCTTTTGCTGTGGAGTTGATCTAAGAGGGAGCATAGAGAAGGAAGAAGTAGAGATTTAGAGGGAGAGATCATTGTGAGGAGGAGTTTGTGAGGGAATCACATAGGTTACTCCAAGCAAGGTATTTATCATCTTCTTTGAGTTACTCCACTGGTTCCTTGGTTGCTTTAGGAAAATCATCTTCAATTTCATATCCAAGTTATCTACCTACTCTAGGAGGGAGTAAAAGGATTACCAAGTTCTCTGCCTTCACCAGGTGGGTGGAAAATGATTCATGGTTCTCTACCTATTCAAAGATGGAGTAAAAGGATTTAAGGTTTGCTGTTTCACTATATTGGTGAAAAAATTTTGTAAGGGCTTCTCCGTCTTGCCGTGAGAGCAAAAAGAGAGTCACTTCAGTTTAGTGCAATACTTGGAGAGGGAATCTCCAAGGATTAGGTGTAGGTCAGATTTGATCAAAGCATTATAAAATTCAGTGTGTTCTTTCTTATTATTTTTTACCCCATTTTATTTCCATGCATTTTGTGATTTGTTTAGTGATTGAAATATCTGATCATATTGCTATTGTGAAAATTATTTTTGTTCTGCATCAAGAGTTCTATTTTTTTTTAAAATATTTAAAAAGATATTTTTTTTGTTTAAGATTTTTAAAACTACCAATTCAGCTCCTCTTGGTTAGCCTCAAACTAGTTTTTTAGGGTTTAACACCCCTCACAGACTTTCAAGTGGTATCAAAGTAGGATTCATAAAATTAACTTTTTGAAAACTTTTAAATTTTGATCCATGACTAACTTTGGAAATAGAAACACTGTGGAAGGTTATTTAATTACTAGACCATCTCTTTTTGATAATATTCTATTTAATTTTTGGAAAACACGCATATCCACTTTTTTGCAATAAATTTATTATCGTATATGGATACTTGTTAAGGAAGGTTATTATGAACCTTTTAGATTAGTAAGTAGTGTTAAAATTAAATTTTATTTTGATGATTTGACTATTGAAGATAGAGATCTTGCATAACTAAATGCTAAGTGTTTAAACTATTTTATCCATGCCTTAAAATTTAAAGATTATATGCTTGTTCCGACTTATTCTGCTAGAAAGGAAATTTGGGAGAAGTTATGCATACAAAAGAAGTTAATCAAACTAGGCTGAACAATCTTTTGTATGATTATAAACTTTTCAGCATGAAACTTAATGAATCTATTTTTGAGATGTATACCAGGTTTATAAAATTTGTTACATCCCTGCATGCCTTAGGAAGGAACACAATTATTACGTCCTTCGACCGGACGTAGAGGAACGTCTGGTCGGAGGCAATTTCCCGCCAAAAAATGAGTTGTACCGAGCAAATACCGAGTAATACCAAACAATAACGATGAATACCATCATTTGAAGACCCAATACCGAGTTATACCGGGGTTTACCGAGAAAATACCGAGTTATACCGAAGTTGTACCGAGATTTTCCCAGAAAAACTCGGTACAACTCGGTATTTCTCGGTACAGCTCGATATAACTCGGTATTGGTCTTCAGAGAATGGTATTCCTCTTTATTATCAAATAATACCTAGTTGTACCGAGCAAATACCTAGTTTTTTGACAGAAAATTGCCTCCGACCGGACGTTCCTCTACGTCCTTGCACCGGACGTAATAAAAGTTCAAGGAACACAAAGTTCCTTAGGAAGAGAACTAATAAACTATGAAAAAGTTAACAAAATTTTGAGATGTTTACCTTCTTCCTTTGATTAAAAAATTATTTCCATTACTGAATCTAAAGATTTGAATTTTTATTCAATCGATAACTTACTTGGATTACTAATTGCTTATGAGTAAGGAGTGAACTAAAGGCAGCTTGATGCAGGTGAGAAGAAAAAGGAGAAAGCTGTAGCCTTAAAGGCTAGTAATTCTGACACTGATTATTCGGGTTCTGATAATGATGACATCACTTTAATAATAAGGAAGTTTAAGAGCTTTTTAAGGAAAAAGCAAAAGCATCATTAAAAATTGAATAAAGGTAAAAACCATAATAGTCCTAAAGTCTATTATGATGTTATTTATTTTAAATGCAGGAAGCCAAGACATCTGAAGTCTGATTTACCAACTCTAAAACTCACCCAAGCAAGAAGAAGGGTGAGGAAAAAACTATGTTCATGAAGGATAAGAAAAGGATCCAAAAGGCTTTATGGGCGGACTCAACATCAGACTCCTCTGAAATTGAAGTAGAAGAGGAGGTAGCAAACATGTGTTTAATGGATGATGAACATCTTGATCACTTTGATCAAAAAGAGGTAAGTTAGCTTACTTATGATCAATTACTTGAAGTTTTAGAGAAAATTCATTCTTCATTTAAGAAGCTCATGAAACAGATTGTTAGTCTTAAAAATGATTCTTTAACTTTGCAAAAAAGAGCATGAATGCAGAGAAAAGATCATTCCACTTTAGATGGAAATCATATGACATTACTTGATGAAGTTAATAAATTGAATAAAAAGCATCTTTATTTAAACATGAGCATGATTCTTTGAAAGTTTATATATTGAACTAGAAAGTGCATATAAGGACTTAAATTCTCTTGCATCTGATTTAGATAGTAGGGAGCATGCTTTAAAAATATAAAAGTCAATTCTTAAAAATGAAAATAAGTTTTCTAGAAGCTAAATTAATTGCTTTCAAGGAAAAAAAAAAAACCACCCATGATGCTTTAGTATCACAATCCATCAGATCAGCATACATCATTTACACCTAGGAAGAGACACTATAACCCGAGTAGAATAGTAAATCCTTTTTTTTTTTTGGTGTTATATATTTTTTTCTTGTGGCATGATAGGACATATCTCCCACATATATGCCATTCAACTTAGAATATATTTATTATGGAGACCTAAAGTTCAAAACTCACAGCATAGCATGCATGCATTTTACTCTTTTTTTCATTAGATGAAACCCAAAACTATTTGTGTTCCCAAATCTAATATATGATGATTTTATGGAATTTCTCACATAGAATACCTCATGAGAGCATGTGTTACCTAGAAAATGGATGTTCAAGGTATATGAGTGGAGATGCAAATCAATTCATTTCAATGGAGGCAAGGGTAGGAGGCAAGATAGCACTTGAAGATAACACCACCAAGAGAGTGATGGGGTTAGGTATAATTGACAATTCTAAAAAATTTATCATTAAAAATATTTTACTAGTTGATGACTTGAAACATAGCTTGATCAACATCAGTCAGCTTTGTGATAAAGACTAGCATAAAATTTCTGTCTACCAGCTGCATAATAAGTCTTAATAATAACATTATTTTGTAAGAAAAAAGGATCAACATTGTCTATATGCTTAATTTAAATTACATTAAATATGACACTTCTCTTTGCTTAAAAACTATTACTGATGAATCTTAGTTGTGGTAGAGGAGGTTGTAGAAGTCACCCAAAGTTTAGAATTTGCAAATTTGGAGGACAGGGTAGAACCTGAAAACACTTTGCCTAGAGAATAGATATATTCTTTGAGTCATCCAAAGGAACTGATCTTAGGAGATCCGTTCAAAGGCTTTAGAATTAGGCATGGACTTAAAAAAGAGGTAAACCACTCTGCCAATATTTTAATTACTGAACCGACCAACCTAAATCAAGCCTTATCTAATGAATTCTGGATCTTAGCCATACAAGAAAAACTGAATCATTTTATAAGGAATGATATTTGGGAGCTAGTTAGAAGACCTAATGACTAGAGTGTGATTGGAATAAAATGAGTTTTTTAAAAATAAAATGAATGATTCTGGAGTAGTAGTGAGGAATAAGGCAAGATTGCTGGCTAAGGGGTTAATCAAATAAAATGGATTGATTTTAAAGAGATTTTTAACCATATAGCTAGATTGGAAGCTGTTAGAGTGCTACTAGCCTTTGCTTGTTTTAAGGGATTTATACTATATCAAATGGATGTTAAGAGTTCCTTTTTGAATGTGTTGATAAAAGAAGATTTGTGCATTGAACAACCCCAAGCTTTGAAAAATCATAATTTCCCAATCATGTGGTCAAATTAAAAAAAGGTGCTATATGAATTAAAACAAGCACCCTTAGCATAATACGAAAGGCTAAGCAAATTCCTACTATAAAGATCTTTTGTTAAGGGGAGCGTAGACACCACTCTATTTCTAAAAAAGATAGGAGATAAATTACTGATTGTTCAAATTTATGTTGATGATATTCTTTTTGGATCTTTTGATAAAAATTTATGTGATGAATTCTCAAAAATAATGAATAAATAATTTGGAATGAGTTTGATAGGAGAACTAACATACTTTTTAGGGTTTAACATAAGGCAAAAAGATGATGAAACTTTTTTTAGTCAATCTAAATATATTAAAGACATCCTTAAGAAATATGAAATGGATAAAACTATACCAATCAACACTCCGATGAGTTTCACTATTTAGTTAGACAAGGATTTAAATGGGAAATCTGTTGATCAAAAGAAATATTATGTTTATTGTTCATTTTTGTGCTAGATTTTAGTCTTATCCAAAAGAGTCCTACTTGATTGTTGTTAAGAGAATCCATAGGTATCTCTCAGGAACCACTGACTTAGGAATATGGTATCCTAAGCATAGCACCTCCTTTGAAATCATAGGATATTAGAAAAAGTACTTCTAAAACTTATCAATTTATAGGACAGTCTTTAGTTTCCTAGTTTAGTACAAAATAAAACTTAGTTGCCCTGTCCACTACTAAAGTTGAGTACATTATCTTAGGAAGTTGTGTGGCCCAAGTCCCTGGTTAAAGAACCAAATTTTGAATTTAGGTTTACATGCAGGCACAATCTCAATCATTTGTGGTAACACTAGTGCCACCTATATTTCAAAGAACCAATC
This sequence comes from Dendrobium catenatum, assembly GCF_001605985.2. Lineage (NCBI taxonomy): Eukaryota > Viridiplantae > Streptophyta > Magnoliopsida > Asparagales > Orchidaceae > Dendrobium > Dendrobium catenatum. Next base: position 1,110,466 of record NW_021318912.1, read on the forward strand.
TAACACTCTAGGACCAAATATATTGACATAAAGTATCACTTCATTAGGGACTATGTTATTAAATGAGACATAGAGCTACACCATGTATCCATGCAAAACCAACTTGTAGATATCTTTACAAAACCACTGGCTTTTGAAACTTTCAGCATCTTAAGAACCAGATTAAATGTCATAGATGTTAATGCTTGAAATAACTACTTTTTTATTTTTTTATTTTTCTTTTATTTTTATTTTATTTGTATGTCTGTTTCTATTTATGTACGTCTATTTTTTATTTTTAATTTTTATGTTATTTTCCTTTATTTTTTTAGAATAAGATCAATGGTTATTGCTGGTATTTATTTCTTAAATGATATTTTTTCCTTACTTTTATTTACAAAAATTTGTAAATAGTGATTGACCTCCCTAAATCAGTTAAAGGAAGAAACTTTGTTGATTGATTCCTTTCCTCTAAATTCATTAGTAGTGTAATTTTCTTTTTAAATAAAAAAAATCTATTTTAAATTAAAAGTTGGACTTTAAAATTGAGAACTTCTTTAATTTTCTTATAGTAATCTATCTCATATGAATAAAGTTCATAGTCTTTAAATCACTTTTAAGTTTTCATGATCAAGTTGTTGCATTTATCATATGAATATGATTCTATTTTATGGTTTATTCTCTCTTATATTAGAGTGAGTTTTTCTTCTCTTATATCTGAAAGATATTCTCACAATTGAGAGTCTTTAAAGGTTTCAAAAGATAGTTAGCTCGTAAAAATGATAAGAGGCATAAAATGAGCCATAAAGAAAACTTAAAAGATCGCAATGATCACCAAATAATTGAAGGATATACAAAGTGTATCAAAAAGTTAAAAGATGCGCAAAGTTCACCAAAAAACTAATAAGAGGCACAAAATGAGCCCATAAAGAAACAAGCTTCCTTCTCTTTCAAATCTTTAAATCTTAGAATAATTGACGTATCACTTGATATCTTGAATTACTTGATTTTTAAAACTCATGATTTTGATTAATTACTTTGCTATATTATTCTATTAGATATTTTTTGAAATAAAGTTTTGAAAAAAATCACTTTTTTATCTGAGTTAGATTTTTGTTTTAAAAAGGTTTTTACACTATAAGGAGTCTGAGTTGGGATTAATAAGATCGGTTGTTCTACCATTTTCAGATTTTGGCAATGTTAATTTATTTCTAACTAGTTTTAATCCAATCATAAGGGAAATTTATATTTCTCTTGTTGATCGATTCAAAAATAAAAATGTTCATTTGATTTTGATTTATGTTTGTACTAGTTTTCTTTTATTTATTTTATTTTGTGTGGTGTTTTTCTTGTTCCCTCTTTTTGTAATGTCAAAAGGGGGAGTAGTTGTTGGGTTGTTTGCTTTTGTCTTTAGTGGAATCTAGCTTATTTTTCTTATTTTCTTTAATTAAAAAAATTTGCTTAATATGAAATTTTTAATAATAATGATTGCCATCATTAAAAAGGGGAAGATTGTTGTGAATCTGGATCCAAATACCTTGATTTTGCTGATAACAAACATTATTGTTTCCTTACCACTGCTATTAATGAATATCTATTTTGTTTATACTGTGTCCTAATCTTTTAGGTCTATAAAGATCACTTGTAATGCAAATCAACTCAAAATTGGATAGATTAGGGTTGAGTCTATTTATAATTTTATATAAATGTATTTTTTATCTTTCTTGAGTCAAATATTGAATATGGTGGACCCCAAGCTAAGTAACCTTGCACACACATACTTAGGGGGAGAAATTTAATGAGTTAGAGATTTTTTCTATTTTTGTCCAAATTATACAGGACTATCTAAGATCGTACTGGATAATCTGCTAAAAATAAAAATCTTGATTAGGGCATCTGATTAATTATAAGTGATTAAACTAATCATATTAAATGACCCCTATCATCTAGGATGAGTAGCTTAAATAATGAAAATAATCGCCAATCATAATTTAGGTAATATTTTATTTTTTAAATTTTGTTCTAATCATATAGGATGATATACATTATCCTGGATAATTTATGATAATCATACCTAAATTGATCTGATGATTAAGGGTGTAGTTATGGTTAAATTGTTCAATTATATTATATGGGATGGTCCATCTAGATCGTACTAGACAATATAATTTATTTCATAGGATTATCTCCTATCATCCAAGACAAAAAACTATAACATTTCTCTAATCATCCTAGGATGATCATTCTGTATATCCTGAGATGTTTTCGGGATGATATAGAGATCACCACCCATATCCAATGTCATACTAGATGATTAGTATAGTATGTTGAACTAATTATCTCGGATGATAAAAAGATCGTACTGAACGATATGTATAAATACTTATACTGATCGTATAGAGCAAAGGTGAATATCCTAGCTGATATGGCTATTTTATACTAATCATACAGGATGATCTGTCGATCATTTTGGATGATCAGTAGTGTTTAATTGAAAATTAGGGCTTCTTTTAGAAGCTTTCTATTTAAGCAATGGTATTAATCCTTGGGTTAATCTTTTATTATGGAGTTGATGTAAGAGGGAGGTTAGAAAAGGAAGAAGGAGAGCTTGAGAGGGAGAGATCCTTGTGAGGGGGAGTTTATGAGGGAATTAAAAATGTTTCTCCAAGCAAGGTATTTTTCATATTCTTCAAGTTGCTCCACTGGTACCTTGGTTGCTTCGAGGAGATCATCTTTAGCATTAGAACCAGGTTCTCTACCTTCTCCTTGAGGGAGTAAACAGATTCCCAGGTTCTCTGCCTTCACTAGGTGGGTAAAAAAGGATTTAAGGTTCTCTGTCTACTTAAGGAGGGAGTAAAAGGATTCAAGGTTCTCTGCCTCATCGTGTCAGTGGAAAGATTTTGTAAGGGCTTCTCCACCTTGGTGTGGGAGCAAAAGGAGAGTCACTTCAGTTTAGTGTAATACTTGGAGAAGGAGTCTCTAAGGAGTGGATGTAGGTTAGATTTGACCGAACCACTATAGAATACGGTGTGTTCTTTCTAATTACTTTTTATTACATTTTATTTTTGCATATTTATGTAATTTGTTCTGTGATTGAAATATTTAATTTTATTGCTATTGTGAAAATTATTTTTCTTTTGCATCAAGAGTTATTATTTTGTTTTAAAATATTTAAAAAGATCAAAAAAATTTTCTTTTTGTTTAAGATTTTTAAAACAACCAATTCATCCCCCATCTTGGTGGGCTTGTTCTTTAGGGTTTAACACCCCTCACAAACTTTTACCATGTGAAGGAATTCTAAAAGTTTGTTTGTGTTAATGTGCTTGATTGAGTGAAAGGAGAATTTGAATTACTTTCCTAGCTGACATGCATCATATAGGTGGTTCTTAGTGAACTCAAGTTTGGGTATGCCTCTCACCAAGTGTTTTTGGGTGATTTTTACAAGTGTTTTCATGCTTTTATGAAATAATCTCCTATGTTATATTCAAGATTCATCAACAATAATTTCTAGGCAAAGAGAAGCAATATGTTCAACATAATTTAAATCAGGCAAGTAAATTTTATTGATTATTTTTCCTTACATCTTAGTATTTCTATTTAAGCTTACAATATAATTGGTAGATAAAAATTTAATGTTGAAGCCTTTATCACAGAGTTGGCTTATGCTAAGCAAGTTATGTTTTAAGCTATCTACCAGTAAAACATTTTAATGATGAAATTTTTTGGGTTGCCAATTATACCTGAGCCCACCACTCTCTTGATAGTGTTATCTCCAAGTGTCACCTTACCTCCCTTGATCTCCAATGAAATGAATTTATTTGCATCTCCAGTCATGTGTCTTCAACATCTGATGTCTAGGTACCATATGTTCACATGAGGCCTTCTTTGAGAGCATCCCTATAAAATCATCAAAGGTTAGATTTAGGAACCCAAACACCTTATTAATTAAGAAATGAGATGCTTGCATGCTATGTTGTGTTTTATATAATTTTGGTCTCCATGCCAAATGTGTTCTATGGTGGATAGTACAAGTGTGCGAGATATGTCCTAGCATGCAACAAGAAAACATATAACTTCGAAAAAAGGGTTTACTAATTTATGTGGGTTGTGGTGCCTCTTCTTAGGTTTGAATATATGCTATGATGGTGTGTTATGCAACTGTGCAAGTGTTAGAGTTGTTTTATTTTCTTTGAATTTTTTTAATTGAATTTGTAAGGATTTATTTGCACTTTCAATAATTGAAATTTCAATTCTTAATGCAAGCTCACTACCATCTAATTTATATGCAAGAGTTTTTTAATTCCTTGAATACATTTTCTAATTCAATATACAATATTTTTAAGGAATCATGTTCAACAGTTAAATCAAGATACTTTTTATTTAAATAGTCAAATTCATCTAATAAATCCATATAATAACTAACTAGAGTAGAATGATCTTTCCTAAGGCATTCGTGCTCTTTCTTTAGTTTTGAAAAATCAAAATTAAGGCATGCCTTAATTTTCTTGAGCTTCCTATATGCTATACATTTTTTCAGAAACTTTAAACAATTGATCATAGGAAAGTTCCCATACCTCCTCTTGATCAGAATAATCAAGTTGATTATATGTCATTATGCAAAAGTTATTTACCTCATCTTATGCTTCTATTTCATATGAGTCTGAAGTAAAGTCTGCCTAAAAAGCCTTCTAAGTCATTTGCTTGCCTTTTTTAAATTTAGGTTTTTCTTCACCTTTCTCCTTGATTGGGTGAGTTTTCAAATTTGGGCAATCAATCTTCATGTGCCATGGCTCCCTACATTAAAAATAGATAACTTAAGCAGAAACCTTAGAATTTTTATTAGTTTTACCTTTATTTTATTGTTGATGACACTTTTACTTTTTCTTTAGAAAGCTTTTAAATTGACTTGTCATCAGTGCAACATCATCATCATCAAGTACAAAATTATTACTATCAGAATCATTATCCTTTAAGGCTATAGTTTTTTCCTTTCTCTTTTCACTTGCATCAAGTTGTCTTTGACTCGCTCATTGCTCATAAATAATTAATGATCCAAGTAAGTTATCAATAGAGTAAACATTCAGATCCTTAGATTCAATTATAGTAGTGATTTTTGTATCATAGGAAGTAAGTGGACAATGTAAGATCTTGTTAAATTTTTATAAATAGTAAGTTCTCTTCCTAAGGCATACAGGGAAGTACCAATCTAAATGAACATGATATACATTTCAGAAATTGATTCACTAGGTTTCATGTAAAATAATTTATAATCATGGAGCAGGATATTTAACCTAAATTGTTTCACTTCATTTTTTACTTCATAGGTTATGCATAATTTATCCCAAATTTCTTTTCTAGTTGTGCAAGTAGATACATGCATGTAATATTCAAATTTTATTGCATAAAAAGTAGTTTAAACATTTAGCATTCAGTTGGGCTAAATCTCTATCTTCTATGCTCCATTCAGAAAAAGAAATTTCAATTTTCATGCCTTGAATTAAACATGAAGGTGTATAATATCCTTCCTAAGAAAACATCCACATGTGATAATCTACAGATTGTAAAAAGGTAAACATGCAAAATTTTCAGAAGTCAAAATGAATACTATCAAATAATACTGGTCGTGTAATTAAAAATCCTTAAACGGTATTAAAAATTTTCAAAGTTATCCATTGACCATTTTTCAAATGTTATTTAAAACTTAATTTTTAAATCCCGCTCTGATACCACTTGAAAGTTTGTAAAGATTATTAAACCCTTAAGAATAAGCTCGAGGTTAACCAAGAGGGGGGGGAGGGGGAGTGAATTGGTTATTTAAAAATTACATAAAGCAAAAAAAAAAAAAAAGACTTGTAATATTTTTAAATAATTTTAAAACAAATAAGTTTATCCCACAATGCAGAAGCAAATTAAGTTCAAAATAATAAAAAATTTAACCACACTAAAATCATGAACAAGTGCATAAATTAAAATGTGAAAAGTATAAGAATGAACACACAAGATTTTATAGTGGTTCAATCAAATCTGACCTACATCCATAGCTAGATGGAGAATCCCTTACAAAAATCTCTTCCACCGACCCGATGAAGGGAGTACCTTGAATATTTTTCACTCTCTCGGTGAAGGCAGAGAACTTGAATCTTCTTACTCCCTCTTAGAGTAGGTAGAGAACCTAGATCTTTTTACTCCCACTTAGAGTAGGCAGATAACCTGAATATGATACTGAGGAATGTCTCCCAAGAGCCACTAAGGAATCAGGAAATTAGATTGAAGAATTTAATGGAAACCTTTGTGAATTGCTCATAACTACCCTCACAAGAATCTCACCCTTCCACATAGAGTAGACAGATAACCTGAATCTGATACTGAGGAATGTCTCTCAAGAGCCACTAAGGAATCAGGAAAGCAGATTGAAGAATATAATGGAAACCTTTGTGAATTGCTCATAACTACACTCACAAGAATCTCACCCTTTCTTCTCTCTCAAAGCTCATTCTCTTCACAAAGGCCCCTCTCAAAATAAGATAACAACAAAAGATCTCCCTTATAAGAAAATATGAGAGGCTTAAATAGAAGTCTTTGAGAAACTCTAATTTTTAATAGTTCTATCTTCTATTCGTACTGTATGATAAAACATCATACAATATGATCAATACAAAACTAGACTCATCCAGTACCATGTGAGTAATTGTTCAGACAAATTATTCAAACCTCATAACACTTCATACTATATGTTTATAAGATAATTTGGTATGAACTACATAAATTTCTTCTGTTCATTTGGGATGACTTTTGGGATGGCTAATTTTTTACACTATTGATTATATGAAACTGTGGACGTCATATCATATGATCAGAATAAAAATCATGGCTTTTATTTAGTACAATCTTTTGGATGATCAATTTCGTACTCTATTGATCATCCACCACTATGGACATCATATAGTATGATCAATAAAAAAACTCAAAACTTTATTTGATACGACCTTTAGGATGACCAAATTTGTACTTTGTAGATCATATTGAACAAATAATATCTTACAATACGATACGCTGATCATAATTTCCTGTAATTTGATTGCCTAATTGTTGGGGCTAAATTAAGTAAGAAATTAATATCGTTGTATAGTACGATTATAATTATACCGTATGATCTGTACAAAATTAATATCTTCCTTAACTTTGGTGGCTAGGGTTTCATAGAGCAAACTTAATCGTATAACACGATTAAACTCTTATAACAAGCAGGATTTAAAATCACACTGTATACAAAACATATAATCTAACATTGTATTTTTATCTCACCCCCTATGTGTGTGCATGGTAACTCAATAATAGTGTCCACCAAATTACATGATTTATCTCACCAAAAATACATGATTTGAGTCTTTACATGATTATTTTTTTATATGAGATTATGTCTTGATCTCATTTATAATGTGGTCTACTTTTCTTATAATAAATCTATCATGAGTAATTAGGTTCTCTTTTTTAGAGCAGGTATTCATTCATAGGTTTTTTCATAGGTGGACTTAGTCTAGACCAACCATAGGAAACCAAAACTCTAGGTGGATCTCCCTTTAGGACACTTAGGACTCCAAGGTTAGTATATTTCTAATTTGACCTTAGGGGGTATCCAAGCCTTATTGAAGACTCCTCTAAACCAAAACTCACCATCTTAGGTCAAACTATGGTGAACGCTTAGATAACCCTATATTAACCCTATAAAGACTCAAACCTAACATTGATTTAATTAAAAGACTATATATTTGACTTTGATTGATCCAACTAAACCATTGAATAATTTGAAGTTAGGTTTACCCTTAGTTAACCCCTTAGACCAAAATTACCAAGAAGCCCATAAACCCTGCCCTAGGGCCAATCTAAGGTCAAATATAGTCATTTGACCTTGGACTTACGTAAAGTTGACCTAAAACCCTTTTATAGTCAACTTGACTCACTACTCTAATCATGGTTAACCCCTCATGATTATGATTGAACTAAAATGACTAAAATGCTCTTAGCTTTATCAAGAGGTCAACCAAGGTCAAAATTATGCCATTTGACCTTAGGCTTGAGTTAAGCTTACTTAGGACCCTCCAAGGATCCATAAACCAATGCTAAATCCTTGTTAACCATGGTTTGATTTCAAATCCTAAAAAATTACCAAAATATGATCCATTAATCTATCTTGCATTAAAACCAACCTAGCCTTGATTAATCTTCACAAAACTTAACCTAAAGCCTCCCCGAAGCTTAACCTAATCCTCCCAAGCATCCCAACCCACTTGGCTAGCCAGGGTGGCTCATTCCAATTAACTCAAACTTTACTTTGACCTATTAACCCCAAAGTTCCTTCTAAATAAGTGCAACATAATTCAAAACCAATGCTTAAATGACAACTTTCTAAACCACTTAAATAATTTCCAACCTAGCCATGCCAAGTGGCACATCTATAATAACCAAATCATCCACAACTGAGAGCATCCAAAAGTCAAGAATTTAATTCGAATAATATAGGCTGTCCCCTATCCAAGGACTAACCAAGGCTACTTGTCCTCTTCTTGCTAGATCTCCCCTAATGACCTTAGCCATCAAAGGATCCCCTAAAGCATCAATTCACTCCCAAAAAAAAAAAAAAAAAAAAAAAAAAAAAAAAAAACTTGGAGTGTTGACATAATGCTAGAGATAAAAACTATAGTGTTCTATTGATAAAAAGATCATTGAATTGATATGACAAGTGCTCTTGTAATATGGATTTTGAATCGATAATATATACTTTCGTGTATCTTTCATATGCTTCTTCATTATCTTCAGTCATGAATCTATAATCTCTCTGCTATCAAGATGAACTTTCTACTATTCATGCTCTTTTGCTATCCATTGAGGTGATGTATAGTAAGAAAAGATAGTTAATTTTTGAAATCTCACACAAGTGAGATTCAATAGATCAAAAAAAGGCTAAGAGAAAATAGAAATTTTTAACCCTATTTATAATATTTATGTTAATTTGATAGTATAATATGATCAATAATGCACCATGTCATCCCAACGACTTTTTAATTTTACTATTGACTAGAACAATCATATAGTACATATGTATCATATAATATAAACTTCAACTTTTTAAAGTCCTAGTGCTATCCTAAATGGCTAGTTGAACAAGTTAACTCGTACAGCATGAGTTTAATTATATTGTAAATATTTTTGTAGATCATTCTAAGTGGTTATCTTTGCACTTAATGACCAAAGAATCTTACAATCCTACATCTATCATACAATGCAATTCTAATCATATAGTATGACATTAATTTTTTATCATTCACTCTAAGTGGATCCTCCTCATACATGATAAAAATAATAACAAACACAAACCAAACATAAAAATCAGATCAAACACAAGTGCATTAGATATACCTTAATTAAGTTAACTTAATAATCAAGCATGTAGGTCTATCACTCCCAATCTTGTTATGTGTGCACTAAAATTCTCATAACTAAGTGTCTTTGTTAAAATATTTGCTAATTAATTTTCTGCATTAAAAAATTAAATGTCAACATCGCGCTTAGTTATATGATCTCTAGTGAAATTATGCCTAATATCAATATGATTTATCTACAAATATAGAATTTGATTTTTGATGATACAAATAATACTATTATTATCATAAATAATTTGGACGATGTCCATCTACATGAACAAATCAATATGTTATTGCACCGGACATACGATCTACTAAACATATCTTTTTCTTGTAATATATTCTGATTCCGCCATGGATATGACTACTTAATTTAATTTATACTTGAATAAGAAATTAGAGAAAGTTTAACAAACTAACACCTTCTTAATGTGCAAAAATGAGGTCGTCCCTCATAGTGGGCGATCAAGGGTCATCACAAATCAAGTGGCTCACTGCTCGCCACACAAGAAATCTACCGCTAGGGTCACTCACCCCATCCATAGCGGGTATTCTCATGTCTCCCTTTATGCAAAAAAAAAAAAAAAAAAAAAAAAAAAAAAAAAAAAAAAAAAAAAAAAGCTTACTTGTGTCTCTCTTCTAAGGCAATCCAAGGCCCTCATTAGTGGGTTGTTGACAACCACAGTAAGCCTAGTGGTTTACATGCCTTTACATATGAATACTTACCAATGGACTCACCCAAGCGTACCACATGAACAAATTCAATACTATTAAACTCACCCCAAAAACAAATCATTAAAATTCATTCAGTGCCCCTCCATCTAGCTAGTCAAGAGGTGACATGTTTTTATATTAGTTTGTACTGAAAGTCATTAAATTAATGTATTTTTTATTCTGTCATGATGTAACTTTTTTTTATAGCCATTGGATCAATAAGTTAACTCAATTATATGTAAATAAATTGTTATATAGTACGAAATTCCTAAAATAATTATGTCGAATCATGTGGTAGTTTTACTTCCAAACTATGGGAGGAAATTTGACAAGGTCTAAGAAAAAAGTTTAATTGTAATACCAGTATTCAACCTTAGATACATTTTAAAAAAAAGAAAGAATTGGGCTTGAATTGGTGCGTTTAAAAATATTTGTATCTATATAGAAGCCTTTATAAATACATTTTAAAAAAAAGAAAGAATACAACAAGAATATGATGATAAAAATAATTAATTTATTTTTATCTTTCGGTAAGATAACAAAAATGAATAATACCAAGTAAATTTTTGATTGTAAATAGATCTTGAATAATGATACAAAATTGACTATATAGAAGACATGGTAATAAAAAAATTATAGAATATAAAATAAAAGTAGGAACAGACAAACCAAATTTATAATGGTTTGCAGTGGTGGATCCATCACTTTTTTATAGGGTGAAAAAACTTGATATATAAAAAAATAAATACAAAAAATATAGATATATTTCAATAGCACAATTCAAAGCAAAGCATTATATTACATCATAATTTTTAAAAAGAAAATTACAAACTTTGCATTTTACTTTGCATTTTATGATAATGTTGCATAATGACTTCATTTGAAATAGAATCAAATATTTCTTTCTCAATATAAGGTACTAGCCAGTCATTGAGCCAAGTATCATCTATTTTGCTACACAGCCGATGCTTAATCTTCATTGCATATAATGCTCTATTATAGCATTAGCAACTGACAAAGTCAATGCCAAAATAGTAAGTCTATAAACCAGGGATACACAATATTTTTTTTGTTCTTTATCATCTATTTTGCAAGATCTGCAATGCTAGTCAATGATGTAAACTCATTGGTCATGCGCATATAAATAATATAGGTAGATAACTGACGTTCAAGAGACACAATATCAACCATAAAAAAATTTGTTGGATATAACTCTGCAAGACGAATTAACTTTCCCTTATCATAAGAAGAGAACATATCACTCAGATTTAGACATATCAGACAAAGAAATAACTCGATACTAGTTTTAGAAAATCGATTATTCAATTCCTGTAGTTGCATATCAATAACAACATAGAATAAATCAACTTGATAATGATGAGAATTTGTTATTTCTATACTTTTTCGTACTGATCATCCACGAGACTCTAATTTAGAATCCATATTTGGAAATTCAATTTCAAAAACTTTACAAAATCATGACACTTCTTCAAGTAAAGGCACCCATCCATTTTCCCTTATCATTTGCAATCATTGCTTTGATACTTGTACCAATTTCATTGCATTTATAATATCTTGATCATTTCTTTGTAAGAATTGTGATAATTCAATTGTAATTCATAAAATATCAATCATTAAATGCAGTGCTAAGACAAAATCAAATGATTCCATGGCATGTATTAAAACGTTAGCTTCCACCGATTGTTGATCATATATCCCATCTTTCTTGAAAATTTCAAGCACTTCGAGTACAAAAGCATACATTTTGGTTAGATTGATTAATGTTTAAAAATGTGAACTCCAACGGGTGTCACCAGCACGATTCAAATTTGTCACTTGGTTCAAACCACGACCACTATTTAAATCTCCACAACATAAATGAAAAACTATCTTTTCAAGCTAAATAGCTTTTAAGTTATCATTTCTCTTGCATGAAGCTCCAACGGTATTGACAATTCTTGAAGTGATCTAAAATAAATGCTTTACTTGCCAATGATTTCCTGCAACAGACACTAAGCATAATTGTAGTTGATGAGCAAAAAAATGAATGTAGAAAGCATGTGGATTGTCTTTCAGAATAAGTGCTTTCAAACTATTAAACTCACATCGCATATTAGATGCTCCATTGTAACCTTGACCTCATATTCTATGTATACTTAATGAATGTTTTGCTATAAGAGCTTCAACTGATGCATTGAGTGCAACTGCGTTTGTTGAAGATACATGACTAAAAAGTTCAGTAACTATTTTGAAAATTTTAGAGATAATTTTTGTTAAAATTATCAACCAAGCGATTGTTAGTAAAAAAATAAATATCAATAAATTTTAATATTGTATCAGACCAAATTTTGTTTTTTGAATAAAAAATAATAATTAAATTTATACAATTAAGTAATCAAATTTAATTCCTTCTAAATAACGATGTAAATTGAAATAACTACCAAATTCTAGCTTTTTTTTAGTTAAAACCCACAAAGGGGCCTATGCGTTAATACCAAAAAGAAGGTTGCAACATCCTTAGAAGACACCTCCAGATCGCTAATGCTTAAAAGACCTACAAGAAAATTCAAAAAAGAACCTAAGAGCCGGGGGTTTCTTTTTCTATAAAATATAAAATAACCTAGGTACATACTAGGGCTACAGGACGGCAGCACCCAAAAAAGGAAGATCAAATCAAAATCGTTCACCACCATCTTCCTACAAAAAGCATAATCAAACTTCAAATGGCTCAAAGTAGTCAAATTAGCAAATACCCTGCAAAAGAATTGAAACCAAAGATCCCTCGGCCGCACGCAAAGATAACTCATACCAAAATTGTTAATTTGACTACCATAGAAGTTAAACCCAAAATTCAATAAGATGAACATAATGTAAACAGGAGACAATAAGGAGCAACAAAACAAATTCAAGATACCGAAAAAATGGATCCCGTAGTTAAACTTGCTGGTATCACCAAAATTCTGATAAGGAGCCATCTGGATTAACACATTAGGAAAATAAACAATGGAGTCTTTCTCAATAATCTAAATCATCAAGCAGTCACCATCCCTTTCAATTTTTAGTTTAGAATAAATCACCAAATAATGTTTCAAAATATTCAACATGGTGCAATTGTTGTAACCAGCATCATAAACAATTTTAATAAATAAAACAATATAAGTAGTCGAGTAATGAAGATTCTAGTAGGAGGTCCAGTATTCTCTAGCATAGCACAGATTCACCACAGCCCCAATGTCAAAATACAGGATAAAATTAGTAGTGGCTAACCAATAGAAAATCAAAATAACAGAATTAATCCAATAGATAATGAAACCATAAGTGTTGATAATAAGAAAGGAAGCAGAACCCAAAAATTTGTCATATAACCAGTTAATCATATGGATGATAATCATATGGTTAGTAAACAGAGTAATATTAAGCACTAGCTGTGCAAAAACCAACACGTAGCCACAGATAAACCCATCAGGAGGGGACAAGACATAAAGTAGCCAAATAATAAGAGGCAGAACAGAGCACCAAAACGCAGCAGGGCAAAATAAACCAATCATGATCAGAGAATCAGTCCAGATCCCAGAGCCACTCCTAATAATAAAACTCCATAAAACAACCAACAGTAAATTACTGATTCCTAAGGTAAGGAAGACCCATACGATTAAGTCTAGCAAGAATTTTGGTTTCTTTAGGAAGGGTTCATTCATCATAATCAATAAAACTACTTAAAGTACAACCGAACTTTGCTAAAGAATCCACAGTAGCATTCCCCTCTCTTAAAATATGAGTAATTTTAAACTGAATACAGGAGAGGGCATTTTTAATATTTCTGATTCTATAAAAATTGTCCGAATTAGATGATATGTTACCATTAACATAATGAATAATGATCATAGCATCAACTTCAATCCATAACTTAGAAATACCAATAGAAATGGCTAATTGGATACCAAATAAAAGACTATCAAGCTCAGCTTGAATAGCAGTAGAAACATTAGAAGGACCCGCATAAGCCATAATAACCTTCCCAACGGAATCTCGAATGATACCACCACAACCCGCAACATTAATACTTCTAGCACCATCAGTGTTAAGTTTAAAGTACCCCACATCAGGCTTCTTCCAGTAAATAATTATGGTAGTACAACCAATAGAAGGAGTAAAAGTCACACCAAACTCACTAGACAAATGTTGATAGCCTTTAAATGAGTTAGGTTTTAACAGATTAGCAGCGTAGAGTTGAGTAAATTTAAATTTCACTTTAGATATAACAATATTAGCTTCAATTTTAATATTCTCATGTTTGGAAGCATTCCTGCTACTCCAAATAAACCAACATATCAAAACAGGAATAATGTTTCGAATATGCCCTTTAGCAGTAGTGAACCAAATCTTAAAGACATCAGCCATAGAGTTGATATGAATAGTGGTAAAGACTTTAAATAAATTATCAAAATATAACCAAAATTTCATAGCAATAGGTCCTTGAAAGAAAACATGTATTATATTTTCATTATGAAAGCAACATTGGCATTTAGAAACAATGTAAATACCTTTTTCGATAAGAATGGAATCCACAGGAACATAATCATTTAAAATTCTCCAAATAAGAAAGGAATAAGTAGGAGGGATGCTCAAATTCCAATAAATAGCATTAAAATAGTTCCTAGGCAATGGAATTTTAATGGAATGCCAAACCTGGTTAGTATTGAACTTCCCATCATTAAAACCATTGAACATAATACAATCTTCACTATCCATGCAAATAGTAATCTTACAAATCAGAGAGATGATAAAATTAGGAACAAATTGTGATAATAATTCAATGTTCCAGCCCTCGTTGCCAATAAAGTCTTTCACCTTAGAAATTGAGATAGAACGAGTATTTAACAGGTTATCAATGGAAAATTTTCCCAACCATTTGTATTGCCAAAAGAAAATGCCACCATCCCCCAAACCCCATTGTATAAACTCTTCCTCTTCCCACTTAATGTTACATAGCCTTTTCCAATTAAAAGAGTCACCTTGTTTAAAAACACAATTCAAAGGATGTTTACCCACACAATACTTAGAATGCATAAATTTGGCCCATAAACTTTTTTTGGCTCTAAAGGAGTACCACAATTTATGACTATAAGTCACAATCATGTGAGTAAACATTTTGAAACCTAACTTACCTTCTACCAAAGTCCCAGCACAATTCTGCCAAGAGTCGCAAACCATAGACCGATTACCTTCCTTAAAGCCCCACAAAAATTTAGTGAATAAAACCTCCGTTGTTCTACAAACATTAACAGTCAGGTAAATAGTATGAAGTAAATAAATAGGGATAGAGCTAAGCACATGCTTAATCAGTGCAAGTCTACCACCATAAGACTGGTAATTGTAAGCCCAAGAATTAAGTTTTTTATGAATGGTAGAAAAGATATCATGAAATAGGTTCGACCTCTTCTTGACCTTGTGAAGAGGAGTACCTAAGTATTTTAAAGGGAGGGACCTCTTGCTTAAACCAAATTTTCTTTCAATCCTTTGAGCATGACTAAAGGTAATAGATTTAGCAGGAATAAAATAACTTTTAGACATGTTCAAGGATAAACCACTAGCTTGCTGGAACACTTTAAAAAATCTAAAGAGAATGTTCATCATTTTGATGGAACCATTAGTAAATATGATGAAATCATCACCAAAACTCAAATAAGTTAAGGGAAAACCACCCCCAGTTCTAAAATAAAGCTTAGGATTCATTTTGAAAAGATGATTCATGCCACGAAATAAAAATTCCACTGCTATAATAAAAAGGGATGGAGATAAAGGATCTCCTTGTCTAAGGCCATGAGAAGATCGAAAAAAGCCATGAGACTTGCCATTAATAATCACAGAGAAATAACAATTTTTAATACAGTTTTTAACCAAATTGATAAATTGCAATTTAAAGCCAAAAAGTTTAAGAATACGATAGAGAAATTCCCAATTGAGATTGTCATAAGCTTTGGTGATATCCATTTTAAAAATAATATTACCACCAGCCACCTTTTTATTTAAATCATGAACTAATTTTTAAGCAAGCAAAACATTGTAAAAAATAGATCTACCTTTCACAAAACCAGATTGTTCAAGAGATATAATGTTGGGTAAAATTAAAGCCAGCCTACCAATTAAAATTTTAGCAATAAGTTTATTAAACACCGAGCATAAAGTAATAGGACAAAAATCATTCCAAAAGTTTATATTCTGAGACTTAGGGATTAAAGCAATAGAAGTGGCAGTAAAGTATTTAGGGATGGGGAACCTTTAAAATACTCCGCAACTGCATTAACCAAGTCTTCCTTGATGATTCCCCAACAATTTTGAAAACAATTATTAGAAAACCCATCAGGATCGGAAATAGAATCAATAGTCATGGTTTTTAAATTACTCCTGATTTCCTCTTCAGAGGGAATTTTAGAAAGCATCACATTGTCCTCCATACAAACAAGGGACAGCATAAAGTCACAATCCATATTAAGGTTAGAAGTAAAGTTACAATTGAAAATTTTAGAAAAATAATCAATGCCCGAAGAATTAATCAAATCAGGATCCTCAACAATACTCCCATCAAAAGAAGTAATCTTATGAATTTGCCTCATAACCTTATTATGATTGGCTATACTACGAAAATATGCAGTGTTACGATCACCTTCAACAAGGAATTTTGAAGAAGCTTTTTGTCTCCAATAAGCTTCTTCCTGTTTCTGCAACTTAGACAAATTGATGTTAGCTTCATTAAGGAAAGACAAATTATCAATAGAAGTATTGAGAAAATAAGACATTTCAACACTTTCCACAAGTTCTTCGACTTTCAGAATATTAGTAAACAAATTTTTAAAAATGCATTTATTTCACCAGGTAAGTTTTTGCTTAAGTCTCTTAAGTTTAAACCAATGCCTATTCATGCCATGAACATCATTAGTAGGAAATAGAGGAGCATCCCATTTTTCTTTCACAGTTTGCAAAAATGTATCGTCCAAAAGCCACATGTTTTGAAATATAAAAGGTTTAAAAGTAGAGCCATTAATATTACTAATGCTAAAAAGTAATGGAGAATGATCAGATAAAGTACGACTAAGGTGAGTAGTGTGGATATTGGGAAAGCCATTAATCCAGAAATTGTTGAAGAGAATGCGATCTAATCTTTTCCACATGGTACCCCTATTCCAAGTAAAGTTATTACCAGAAAAACCAATGTCATGCAAGTTATAATTCCTTGTCATCTCATTAAAATACTCCATAGCATTAAAGTTGGAAAGACATTAATCCTCAATAGAGAACCACCGACACCCTAATATTCCAAAGAATGGCTTTAACCATTAAGAGAAGGACTGGATGCTCTAGTGACCCTAAGGGTATTGTTAATGTTGCTTTTCTTATTTTTTCCTTTCATTTTAGTATTAGAAGAATCCCGTCCCTAAAATGTTTTTCCCTTTCCAACGGGAGATGACATAGAATTAGTGGAGTCTTTATTCTCCTCCAAAGGAATCCAAATTTCAATAGATCCCACTTCCCCTTCTTCCAACTCAACATTGTTTTCTTTCTCACCCTTCTTAAGAATAGCAATAATACTCTCAATATCACTTCCCCCTTTTCCAACATTGACTTTGATAGAGCCACCAATGTTATCCAACACCTTAGGTATCGAGTTATCAAAGTTTTCAGTTGTCCCCAAAATATTTTGAATCTTCTCTACTTTTTCTTCTAAAATGTTCTCATTGACCTCTCCGGCCACCAAAAGTTCTCTTGAATTGTCCTCTCTGTTTTCCATCTTAACACCCTCTTCACTCCTCATAGAGGATGATAAAGACTCAGTATCTATGTCATCTCCACATTGATTAGGTTTCTCTTCACATTGTTTAGAATCCTCTAATTGAATCACTGGATTTTTGTCCTGAGCATTAGAGAAATCAACGGGTAAAGCATGTTCATATGGGTTAATTCTAATCATGGGTTTAGAAGCCTTAGTATTTTTTTTTAAGTTGAGGATGAACAACAAAACAATTGGCAATAGCATGCCCATGGATTTTGCAATGTAAACAAAAATTGGGAACATTTTCAAATTCAACTTTTTATAAATAACCAGTTTTTTCAGAACCGATCCAAACCTCCTTCTGATGTTTCTTAGTAATGTCAAGTTCAACCAAAATCCTTGCCACAGATGGTCTCGATCGAGACGCTGTAGATTGATCAGTTTGGAGGGGTTGGCCAAAAACCGAACCAAGAGCATGAAGAACATGAGCATTAAAGAAATGTAACCGCAAATTAGGAAATGAAATCCATATTGGAACAATCGGAGATTCTTCTCTGACATCAAAAAAGCCGTCCATTTTAATAACCTCATTTGACATTTAAGAATATAGTAAGATCTTCTAGCAAAAACCCTACTGTAATGAAGATCATTGGATAACTGAATAGAGACATGCATAGGATCAAGCATACCAATAGAAAAATTACCAGACAATTTCAGCTTTTTTAAAAAATTGTGAATATGGTCTAAGTTAGATCTACGGACAGTAAATTTTTTGACAAGAGTAAATTGGAATGGAGAAGCCAATTTAAGAAAATCATCATCGGACATCAAGATTGCAGGAAAACCATTAACAGTAGATTTTGTAAAAGAAAAGGTAGGGTTTTTCGATGGGCTCGAACCCGCTAAAACATCCCGAAAAGTTCGTGAAGAAGGATCAAAGTTACCGTCTTTAGCCGATTCTTGCACCCCTTGGGGGGGGGAGCACCCCGAGCATTAGTAAAGGTAGAAGGCGGGCTCGTCTCCATCGAAGAAGAGAGCAGCCTGAGCCCTCAGGCTAAAACCTAGATGAACAAGGATCAAAATAGCTAGAGAAAGAAGACAAGTAATACCAGGTGGTGGAGATCATAGGAGAACACAGGAGTAGAGATCACGAGAAAAATCGCCAGAGCAGAGGCGGCTAGGGCTTCAACCTACCAAATTCTAGCTAGATATAATCTATATAAGCATATTACCTCAATAAATTTAATTCCTTCTAAACAGAACCATATTTCAACCTTACATCATGGAGCACGATTCTCAGATAATTTCTAAAATCTGAATGGAATTGTTATTTGATTTTCGACCTATTTTTCATTTCATAGAATCACACATCAATTAAAATCAAATGGGACAATCACAAATCTAATATGTACGTGAAACTAGAATATTTATAAAGCTAATTATATTTTTTATCCCATCTTTTTTATTTCTCTCATAAATGTTAAAATTCATAATAAAACTCTATTAGATGCAATCTAAAATTCTGAAGAAAAACTTTTAAAAATTTTCTGTAACTGGAGATAAGAACAAGGGAAGGTGCAACCAACACAACATATTTTGATAAAACAAAATACCATCAAATATAAAACATTTTCAAGAAAAACCTACTGTAAAAAGATTTTTTCAAGATGCAGATAAGAAAAAATATAAGCAAGAAATAGAACTTACCTTCAAAACGTTGAAGGTGGCTACAAAATGGAAAGAGAGGGTTGGGTACAGCGGCGGAGCTAGCGACCTCTTCACGAAGAAGCTTAGACACGAAGATGAAGGCGGCTGCGGGCTGTGACTGTGAGATACAATATGCAAAAGAAGCTTAGATGCGAACGAGAGAGCTCCGCCGAAAGAAAATGCGAATAAGAGACAGGCTGCGATGTCAAAATTTAGGGCAAATACTTTTTTTGAGGGGGGCATATTTCCCAAAGTACCCCTCCGCTGCAATTTTTTTTAGGGTGGGCATTTTCCCACCCTCAGCTGGGCGTGGATCCACCCTTGATGGTTTGGTCAACATAATGTAAGTCCACTCTTTGAGTTATGTACTCTCAAATTCCACTAGCTCCCTCCTTATTTTTTGAATCAATTAGGGAAGCCCCATTCTTTCATTGGTTAATGGAGAAACCCATACATCATTTCACTCCATAAAAAGCCTTCAATCCTAACCACCCTAGCTAAATATAGAATTTTTGCACACATAATTTCCAAGGCTCTTCTCAAGAGCCTTTGCAACAAGACAAGGGATCAAATTTTATTGATTAGTCAAGATAACATTGGTGAATCTTCTTCTCAAACCTTTTGTAGTATCTTGAAAGATCTCTCTCAATGTCTATCACCTCTCTCGATCTCTCCCTCCCACAAATCTCATTATAAAACTCTAACATCTATGAATATTTTCTCAAAGAACTCTATTTAAAATTCTAAAATAATGCCTTTAGATTTCTTATGTTTAGATATTTATATGATTCCTACAAAAAAATCATAAAAATGCCTATTATTAAAATTGATGGCCTAATTATATAGTACGACCAAATATTGTGTATTGTTCTATTAGCCTAAAAACCTAAGGAAATTGGTCTATATTTGATCAAACTTTATAATAAAGTGTACTATAAGATTAGTTCAAGATCATGACTTAGATTTTTTGTTCATCTTATCAGATTTAAAATTATATGAAGAAGCCCTCTATTTGCTTCGATTGTACGATATGAATCATATAGTACAAAAAATAATAATATGATCCAACTCCTTAATTTATGGTCCTAAAGTAAGTTAAAATCTTAAATATTTATATATTATAAAATATATCATACTGCATGGTTAGAACAAATATATCAACTCCTTTATATATATATTGGTCACATAAAACGACGGCCTTCCGATGACCCGGTTTGGAAAGTAGAGGTATTAGATTTGACTTATGTTAAGAAAGGTGAAGGCAGACCTAAAAAAGAATTGGTTAGAAAATAGTAGGAATGACCTTTCTTTATTAGATTTAAATGAGAATTTGACTTTTAATAGGACACAATAGAGAAAAAGGATTCATGTAGCCAACCCCACATAGTGGGATAAAGGTTTGATGTTGTTGTTGTTGTATCATATAGTATGATCCTTATAGTGTAATATGATACATCAAAGGATCAAGTATCTTAATTAACACTCAAATTTTCTATTTTAATCTATTGTGCACTCTTGCGTATGTGTACTTGGTTATTTATACCACTATATTCCAAATACAAAGAAAACAGAAGACTAAAAAAGAATAAAATACAAATTGACACACTTCACTTTCTTTGAGATCTTCTTGTCTTTAAAATCTCCACATTTGTAAATTTAGGCTCAATTTGTTCCTCTTCGAGATTCCACCTCTTTTATGCTAGATATCACTTTATCTTTTGACTTCCCTTTTATGTGAAATGTTACTTTAAAATTAATAACCTACACACATAACTCCAATTTTAATCAGCATAATCAATATTATTTGTGATAATCAAAATGTTGGTGTGTACATCTGGCTCATGGGATCCAACACTTCTTTTTTGATTTTATCTAGTTGATCATGACTAGAAGGCTTTGGAGACAAAATTGAATGCTTAATGTTATCTATTCAAAAGAATTTAATATTTTTCAATTATGAAATGATTACCAATTTAAATAAATAAAACAAAGATAAAGAAAGGGATTCAAATTAGAATTTCTTTAGTTAATTAGAATCAAAGGTAATGATTTATGTTATTTAACTTGGATACTTTCTCGCTAAATTGGGTTCACTGAATTTAATTAAGGATGATGGCTAGGTCTAATTGTAGTTGAAGAAACTTGTTAGCAACAATACAATAATCCAAACGGTTTGCATCAAACAAGCTATGCATCACATGTGATTGCAATGAAAAATAATTGAATTAAAACAATCAAACCTAGGAGGAAAAAATTATAGAGATTACCTACTGATGACTTAATTAAAATCCACTATTTCATAAAGCCTCCAAGCTTTTCACTTACTTGGTGTCCACTTCTAATGCTATCCAATAATTATCCTTGTGTGAAACTAGAAATAATGAGGGTTTACCATGAGCTTTAGACCATTGATATGATAAATTTGTGGATGGGACTCTTTTAAGAAAATTAGAATAGCGTGACTTAATTTTATGGAGTTAATTTTATAGGGTGTCATGTTTATGGGGTTTGGATAGTAGGCTAATGCTTCCTACAATCTACCTAGAACTTGAAACATAATCTTCTATCTAATCATGCTTCCTTTAAGAACTCCAAATCTAGTTAACTTGTACTAGATGTTTAGAAGATGATCTATAATTTTATTTTTGAGATTTTAGTATGGAATGAAATTGATTTTGTAGGTAAAATGTGCCATGGAAGGGGTGTGGGTTAGTTCAGCCTAATGTTGGCCCTAAGTTGGGAATTTGTTATTAGTTTATATAGGCTAGATGGAATTCAAAATTTCTAATAAAAATAAGTTAAGGACAATCCCATGATGATACATAGATTGTCTGAGATTTTTTGTGAAATTGTAATATGTTTTGAGCTTTATTTTCATTGAAAGTTGGTTATATAACTCAAACAGAAAACAACAAAAAGACAACGATTGAATTGTTTTATAGAATTTTATCCATAAAAATAAAAAAATAAGGTTAGATTTATTAAATTCTATGATACATACTAAAGACCTTGAGATTTTGTGGAGCTTTAGGGTGTTCAAGTTGGTCAAATACTTGTAATAGTGGAACTAAGCCAACAAAATTAGAAAATATAGCCAATGCTCACTATGGAGGTTTAACTACGATATTGAGGGATGAAAATGGATTTGGATATGCAATAAGAACATAAAAAAATAGTTGTAGAAGATTCTAGTAAAAGAATTTTTAAGAAAATTAAAACACTGCATACTAAAGTGGATGTTCAAGAGGTCACCCAACCACCTTGGATGACAACCAAGCCACCAAACTTGTTGGATTTTTATTTCTAAAACATGTAAGCAACAACAAAAAAAAAACATTTTCAACTTAGCCAAAATAAGTTCTTATACAATTAACTCAACTTGAATAGACACATCTCTTCATTCAAATTCAAAACCTAGAAGGAAATTGAAGGAGGGAGGGCCCCTTCGACTTGGTCCGCATTTAACCAGCTACAATCACCCAATTGCACACATGCACACTAGTATGGCAAGCCCTTACATCGTTAATCAAGACATAAACTTAACACATTAAGAAGTATCAAAGAAAAACCCATGCAATATTTAATATCTCCATAAACATAAAATACATAAAAAAAATTAAAAAATAATAATAACCAAAAATTTCATAAATCTTCATGGATTGATTTATATGTGTTCTTTATCTTGCTCTAATGATAGATCCTCCTAAATATATTTTATTTCTATGTTCGTATCTTAATTTTCAATATAATTTCATAAATCTTCATGGATTGATTTCCAGGTGTTCTTTCTCTTGCTCTAATGATAGAACCTTTTTTTTTTTTGTTAAAACCCACTTTGGGGCCTACGAGTTAATATCAAAAAAGCGGTTACATAAGTCCTTAAAAGGACCCTCCAGCTCGCTACTGCTCAGAAGAACTACAATGAAAAAGAAAATAAAACCTAAGAGCCGGTGAGTCCTTCTCCTAAGATTACAAAAAAAAAAAAAACATAAATAAAGCCACGGGCTGTGAAGATACAACACCCAAAATGGGAAGATCAAATATATCTCGTTTAGCACAGTCTTCCTGCAAAATTGGTAAAAAAAATAGAAAAGCCAAAAAATACACCAAAATAAGAGTACCTTGCAGTCGTTGAGGATCAGGAAATATAAAGAAGAAATATCCCTGCAAAAAAACTCTCCAAAAAGATATATGAGCCAGATAATAAATAAAACAAGAAAGGAAATTTGTAATATATAAGAAATACCAACTGATACTAATACCCATAACCAGCTCTAGCAAATACCAAACACACCAAAACATCACCGTTAAAAGCTCCATCCACAAATGCCCCAGACCAAAAGCCTCAGCTTTCTTAATAACCTAATTCTTACAAAAAATATCAACCCAGAAATCCTGCAGCCAGGCCCGCCTTAAAACCAAAAAGCTCCAACTGAGCAAACCCAACCTCCCAGAGTGATAGCATCATTCAGCATTTGAAGAAATCACCACCCCAGTAATAACACACCTCCCTCTCCACCAGAAACCAAAAAACCGAGCATCAAAAAACAGCAGCCAACAGAGAAAAAATAGAGCTCCAGCAAAAAAGCAATCCAAAAACATCCTAACCAGCCAAAGAAACCAACAACCCTCCAGCACACCCACACCAGAAACAGGTAAAGGATAAACAACCATAGCATATACAGAGACAAGTAAAAGACTTAGAACCCACCAACAAAATTTTAGCGTGACGAAAATAAGGAAGCCCAGATTTGTCCAGAGAGACCATGCCTTTGAGAGGGGAAGGCAAGTCCATAACAGAAAAATTATGAAAACTGAGGCTTTGAGTCCCAGCTTTAGCCAACCAATCAGCACAAATATTGCCTTCACGATAAATATGGGAGATCTTACAAGACATCTCACCAAGCATCATCCTAATTTTCCTAATAGTATAAAAGTCCCAAGGATTACCATTAATATTATCAGAAATGACATGAATAACAATTTTAGAATCAACCTCAATGTTAATTTTAATGTTAGAACCTCCTAAATATATTTTATTTATATGTTTGTATCTTAATTTTCAATATAATTTTATGTTTCTGTTAATTTTAGTAAAATAATATCTTTTTGGGACTTCACATTTCTTTGAATTATAACATGAAAAATGTAGAATTTAAGTTCTTAAATTTTTAATTTTGGATTTCAAAATCTTGAATAAATTGCATGGAGAAAATGTTAGATTGAACATAAATATAATTGATAATTAAATGTAAAACAGAAGTTCCAATTCTCAAGTAGTAATGGTAGTTCGCTTCAATAAAAGAGTTTGTTATATTTTTCAAAAATGTTATAACTTCCCTTTTAAACATGTTAAAGTAGGCCAGTCTTAGCAACTCTGACCTCTATTTATTTATTTTTTGTTAAAAGTATTGTGAGACTTCTATAAATATTATGGAATGAAGAATAAAAGAGGTTGTTGCGATTTTTGTAGGTAACCACAATTGGTAAGAGTTAGGATTTGATTGGATTTCGAGAAAACTTAGGTTAGTCATAATTATGATAAGGGTGGTTAGTTTTTTAAAGACATAATTTGAAATCCCTTATATTAAAGTTACAATATCATATAAATAGTTCATCTTATTTAATTTTCTTTTCTCTAAGCTAATTAATTAGATCTATTAGCCATAGAGTTAATTTAAATCATGTATGATGTCAATCAAGAATAATAAGCTCAATCCGAGTTATTCAAGCCAACTTAAACAAGCCTATTAAATGAAACATTCCAATTATTAACCTAATGAATCCACTAGTTCCATTTAGGTTCATTTCCTTGGTCCACTATAGGTGAATAGCTTTTAAATAGGATATAGATTTATTTCTTATCCTTCAAAATTTTAAAGAGTTTAACAAGGGTTTAGGTCCATTAAGAGTCATCCATAAAGTGTGCCAAGGTTACTGGTTCACGATAACATGACTTTGAGTTCTATCATATAATAAAGTATCTGTCTTCTAAGGATGAATCCATTGTGTGCCTATATTAGTAATATTAGCTCATAATTTATGAGACTAGGGAGTGAAAATTACTTTAGGTAATGCTAGACTAGGGTGAGCTTCAGAGTCTTACTATATTGGGTTTACTAAGCATACTATGTTCTACCTAGTTGAAATTTTTGAAGTTTACTTAGATTTGTCTGACCTAATAAGGTCTGAATTCACTTGACCATCTTAAATTAACGAATGATAGGAATATTCTTTTCATACGCTAAAAGGGTGGCTAACAACAAACGTAGGAAGATATTGCACCGTAAACATATGTAGAGAGAAGTATATGCACTACAGGAAAATCACCCAAAACCGGCGATTTTTTCTAGCGGCTTGTATGGTAACACCGGCGGTTTTCAGATCCACCGGCGGCTTTCCGACTGTGCTCAACCGCCGAAAAAAAATGGCGTAGGAAATATGTTTCCTGCGGTTTTTGCCGGCGGCTTTATTCACCGACGGTTTTTCGGCGGATTAGACCGCCGGTTATTGCCCGGCTTTGTACCGGCGGTGTTCCGGCCTTTGAGCCACCGATAATTTTATCGACGGCTCACCGGAGGTCCCTTCACCAACGACTTGCCGGCGGTTACAGCGGCCGACGCGCGTTAGATCAACCGCCGGCACACGTCGGTACACCGCCGGTGTATTACTGGCGGTTTTCTGATGGTCGTGGCCGACTGTCGTACCGGCGGTCTAGAGACCGGGCTTTCACCAGATAATCTTCGGGTACCATTGGTAATCGCCGATATATTACCGGCGGTTTAACGAAGGTACCGGTGGCTTGTATAATCCATTTGGTATCATAGTTTCCAGCGGCTAAACCTCAGGTTAGCAGCCGAAAACTTGTAACACTTGAAAAAAAAAATTAACAGCCTCCCCTCTATTTGAGATAGGTTCACCCTAGATTTTAAACCTGCACAGAAAGCAATATATAACAATAAGTTTTGGGCTGCACGCCGCTATATTCAATCAACTATCACAAATATATACATAAGCACAACCAAACAAAACATTAAATGAAAACAAAGTTAATATGTTCAACCATCAAACATAAGATCACAAGTTTTCAAGTTCAGAAGTTCACAAATTCATAAGTTCATAATAAACATAAAAAAGTTCAACTCCTCAGCTGTATCCTCGCTGTCTCGAGATGTTCGTCGCTGTTCTTCCTCTTGCTTCCTCTGATTTTCAATTCTGTAGGATTGTAGCTCTACTTGCATTTCATTTTGAACCCTTCTCATTTCTTCAATCTCTCTAGTCAATGCTGCAACCCTCTGACTCATAGTTTCTTTAGCTCCACTTGGACCATAAAATGCTGAGGTGGATGAACTGCCCTCATAAGCATAGCCCTGTGAACCCAAGCCATATATCCTCCCCCTCTATCTTCCACCAACAAAATCTGACCAAGTATGATACTCAGAAGTGTGGGCCTATCCTGAAGATGATCCCTCGCTAGTGGACTGGCGACTTTCTCGAGCTCGTACAAAATCATCTTGCGAGAATAAAGCCATAAAATAAATTGTAAATTGATATTATAATTAGTTTTATTAAATCATATTTTTATTCCAAATTTTTAAAAAATTTTACTTACATGAGCTTTCTTAGCCTTTTCATCAACCCACTGATGTTAAGCTTGATGTTGATGAGTTCTTTTATGCAACTCCAGTGGTGTTGTCTCCCGACCAGGTACTCTTTCTGAAAATTTAAGATATAGTTATAATAACATAAATATATTTAATAAACTAATTTAAAACTCTTACCAGTCGCCGTCTATGTTCCGTATGAGGTACAGATCCACCAGTATGAAGAGAGCTACCTAAACCACCACAATCAGAGGCTCTGTTCTGTTTATTCTGCTCTCTCTTTTTTCTAAACTCAGGGGTCGCCCAAGCACTACTCAAATCAGCCCAAACACCCTCTCTAATCAAATTTGGATGCTGCTCAGACTTTCTAATGTCCGTGAACATGTCCTTGAGACGGGTCGCTCCACTCCTCTCAAAATTAGTTCTGATCCTCGTGCTGTGCTCAAGCAACCACCTAAATTTTTTATGTAAAAATTTAGGCAATACCAAAAAGATTAGTATAAATTAAATCACATATTTGAAATCATACCAAATAAGTATACCTGAAATTCTCCAAATCCCATATATCTAACCAGCTTTGGAATATTTTTTCAAGATAAGGAGCATCATATTTATTCTTTATAAAATCCTGGATCAAATATATAGGTGGCCTTGAAGGATTGAAGCTGCAAGTTACTTTTTTTATCAATAACATGTAATATATTAAAATACAAATAACTTAATAATATAAACTGAACTTACTTATCTCCCTCAGGCTCAATGTATTGACGCTTATATGTTGCTGCTGCATGATCGCTAGCGCCAACCTCTGGTGGTCAAGATGGTCCACCCTGTTCATGCTGCACCGGATAGGGGTAGTAATATGAGTAGGGGTAAGGAGGGGGAGGACCAGTGGATGGACCTACTGCCTGTGATGATGATGGAGGGTAATATGGATAGAATGGAGAGGCATGTGTCTGATCTGGAGAGGGGTAGTGAGGTCTCACCGAGGGAGGAGGGAAGTTTCCAGGGATGTATAGAGGTACAACTGCTGGTGGATCTGAAGGTCCCTGACACTGCTAACTCGGGGACTGCTGCTGGCCCCTGGGTGGTGGTGTAGGTATAACAGGAGGTGGAACTGAAGGTCCCTCACCTTCATCAGGCTGTGTGGCTCTGCTGGGAGTAACAGTAAACTTTTTCCGGCGGAACTTTGAGGTAAATGATTTACGATGAGAATCATCGCCTGAAGCCATCTGCATTAAAAGAAATAATTAGTAAAGCATTGTAATATATAAAAAGTACAAATAAAAGAAGTAGTTAATAAAGTAGTTAATGAATTACAAAAAAAAGTTAATAAAGTAGTTAATGAATTACAAAAAGCAGTAAATGAATTACAAAAAATAGTTAATAAAGTATTTAATAAATTCTACAATTTCATTTCTTAGAATTCAAAAAGTACTATTCAAAATATTACAAAATAGTAAAATTTTACAATTCTAAATTACAAAAACTACTCAAAATCATCAAAACTATTTTCATTGCTCTCAAGGGTATCTTCACTTTCATCCTCGTTCTCATCTTCGTCTGAACTAGTTGAATTATTCACATCTTCTAACTCCATTTCAATACTAGAGGTTATAGTTGGCATCTCCTCAATTTCAACAGGCCTACAACTCGACATCTCATTCTCTTGATGTGCAGTTTCTACAATGTATTATTGACCAATTATTACCTGTCTTTTATTTTTATGATACCTAGCCAATCTTGTTTGTCTCTACAACCACTGGGATATTTGCTGAAATAAACTTGAATAGCTTGACTTGCTAACACAAATGGATCAAACTTCCTGTATCTTCTACTATATTTTACATCTATTAAACCATACGCAGGATGAACCCTTATGCCTCTATTCTATACTGGATCATACCATTGACATTTAAACAAGCATACAAAGCTCTCATCTTCTCCTGGGTATTCCAAGTCAAGAACCTTATTCAAAATACCGTAATAATCACACTCATCTTATTCATGAGTGTTCCCTTTAACACATACTCCATAATTTTTAGTTTTTCTTCCTTCACTTCATGACTTGGTATAAAATCTAAACCCATTCACTATATATATTGACCAAGTTTTTACTTTTCACATTGGACACCATACTAGTGCTTGCAAACCTTTATCGAAACATTTGTTATCAGGGTTTTGTACCTAGAAATATTTTCAAATATTAGTATTTTTTATAATAAATAAGATTGAATTTTTTAAAATTGATGTGCTCACATATGATTTGAACCAAGTTCGAAATTCATTTGCAACAGCTTGCTCAATATCTCTCAAATCTGTCAAAGGCAAATTGTTTACGAAATACCTAGTGAAAAATAATACTTTAATATTTTAAATAAATATTACTCATTATTAACATTATGCAAGAACTTACTCTAAGATTGGCTCAACTTCTTTACAGTTCAGTAACACATACAAATTCACTGTATTTATTTCTAAATCATTGTGAAATCTTTCAACACATTTGCCACTAAGCTTTCTTTGCCTTCTAAATACTGATAGTGTATCATGTGATTGTTCTTCTACATCGAAGTTCATGTTACGACCAATCTTTATTCTTGTACTCCTTACATGGGGCTCGAAGTAGAAGGAGCAAAAGTGAGTTGTTTCTTGAGAGAAATATGCTTCACATATTGATCCTTCTGGTCGTGCTTTATTCTTAACATATTTCTTCAACTTGTTCAAATATCTATTAAACAATTACAATCATCAAGTTAATAAAAATATGTTATCTAAACTTATTCAAAAATATTGAAGACTTAATAAAAATCTAAACCCATTTACCTTTTGAAAGGATACATCCAATGATATTGTACATGTCCACCAACTCTAGCTTCGTTAGGTAGATGGACTGGAAGATGTTCCATAAAATTAAAGAAATTCGGAGGAAATATTTTTTCTAAATTGCAGAGGATGATTGGTATGTTATCCTTGTATATCCGTAAAGCATCTTCGCTTAGTTTAGTTGAACATAAATCTTTGAAGAAAATGCTAAGCTCAGTTAATGGGTTTGATATGTAATCGGGTAACATACAGACTATGATCGAAAGAATAACCTCCATAATTATGTGACAATCATGACTTTTGAGTCCAAATAACCTTGTAGATTTCATGTCAACACATCGGCTTATATTTGATCCATAGCCATCAAGCATCTTTAAACCTTTAAACCATTAACATATCGATCTTTTTTGCTCTAACGTGAAAGAGTACACTACTTTGGGCTTCATTATTTTACCGTCGATTGTTGTTACTAACTCCAATTTTTTTTTGCCGGTAGTACTCTTTAATGTCCATCCTTGCTTTGAAATTATCTTTACTCTTACCTTTAACATCCATAATTGTATTAAAAATATTGTCCAAGAAGTTCTTCTCAATGTGCATAACATCTAAATTACGCCTTATCAAATTAGTTCTCCAATATGGTAATGTCCAAAAAATATTTTTTTAGTCCAATTATGTTCAACACCATAACTCAAAAATTTAGACTATATTGGAAAGTCTCTGTAGTACATCATCACCACTTAATCTGGGTGGAGGAGGTGACCGCTCAATTCTATTTTTAACAAATGCTTCCTTATTTCTCCAAAACTGATGATTAACATATAGAAACATATGATGACAATCAAAAAATATATTTTTCCCTCCATGTTTTAATGTGAAAGCTTTACTATTCTCCATGCAATAAGGACATGCTAATTTTCCTGCTGTGCTCCAACCAGACAACATACCATAAGTTGGAAAATCACCAATGGTCCACAACAATGCAGCTCGAAGCAGAAAATTTTATTTTGTAGATATGTCAGAAGTGAGCACTCCTTATTCCCATAATAACTTGAGGTCATCA
Source organism: Dendrobium catenatum (assembly GCF_001605985.2). NCBI lineage: Eukaryota > Viridiplantae > Streptophyta > Magnoliopsida > Asparagales > Orchidaceae > Dendrobium > Dendrobium catenatum. The sequence continues at coordinate 1,141,552 of NW_021318912.1, forward strand.
ATTAATGGTTGCAAAAAATATCAATTTTTGCCTTCGGATTATGTGGTCCAGGTATTATAAGAGTTAAAAACATGTACGAAGTAGTCATACACATCTCTGTGGAAGGTTGTATGGTGTTAATATAACTGGCCAACAAGAGTACGGTGAAGTTATTTGAGTATAGGGGTAAAACCATCAGCACATAATCTCAATCTTATGTTGCGGGATTTAGCAGCAAATGAAACATCCACTCGATCAAAATATTTCCATGCTTCAGCATTTGATAGATGAGAAAGAACATCACTTTTTGCTATATTCTCCTTATACTATCTCATATGGCCTGTTGAACTCATTGATGCATAGAGTCACTAAAGTCTTGGAATGATTGATAAATAAAAGAAACGGGAATATGACAAATCTTTCTTTGGACGACATTTTTTTCCCGAGTTTGGCTTAAACCGAGGAGCATTGCAGGTGCAACAAAAAATTTCTGTTGCATCATTCTTATAGTATAACATACATCCATTGATACAACAATAAATATTTGTAGCAGTGAGACCAAGCTTGGATACTAATTTCTTTGTTCGATACAAGTTTGAGGGAATTAAATTGCCTGTTGGATTAGTTTCCTTCATAAGATTAATAAAATCATTGAAACAATCACGGGGAATATTATACTCAGTTTTAATACTTAGCATCCTCACTGCAATGGATAATTCTGAATGTGTACTGTAACCATCCCAAATTGGCTTTTGAGCTGAATGTAATAACTCAAAGAATTTTTGTGTTTCTGCATTTGGTGGTTGTTCCGCACTAAACCTTAAATTATGACCCGCTACATCAAAAATAAGTTCTTCATAGGGTCTACTCATTTGATCTTCATCAAATATTTCATAAGATGTAGATAAACCGGCATGAGCATCTCTGTGTGGCTCGTACTCTCCATGTGATGTCCAAATCCAGTAGTTTGGAAGAAATCTCCTAAGATATAAATTAAGCTTCACATCATCGGGCTTGAGGAAGGCTAGATTTTTATGCTTCGAACATGGACATCTAAACATTTTATCAAACTGAAAGGAAGGCAGTTAAGATGCAACTTGAATGAAAGTTTTAACTCTCTGTATAAATTCAACTGTCAATCCTTTTTGACCAGGCCTTTTCGACCAGGAAACAATCTGTTATACATCCAATATCTCTCTTCTTGGATAGTCATTTGGGCGTTGAAGCAAACGTCCCCCTGCATAGTTATGAAAACATTTTTTAGAACACGAACATGTGTAAACGTGCTATACTTTAAAAGATGAAATCATTGCAGATCTCGCCACCATCTTATAGAATTTTTACTAAAGTTTTAGGGAGAATATTCTATCACAAAAGGCATGATCGCTGCCTCACTAATGGACTCGTTGTGCACTTCCATTTGGAGGTACTAGGTTGAGTCAGCAGTCATCGTTAGATGTTTAATTAAATGATTCAAAATGGATAAAACTTGAACCATCAATCAACTTGGACACAAAATTGGATATGGTGAACTAGAGGATGTTATTTACATCTCCTAATGTTCTTTATCAGCAATATGATTGTGCAGCGCTGATAATATCCCCTTCTTTAAAAGGAATAAGTACTAGGATCTTATCAATGATTTAATCGCCCAAAGTCACAATCCCCTCACTATGTCTATTTCCACTAAAATTACACTCCATATATTCAGTTTTAGATCTACTCAAACGAAAACCTTTTGACTCTAAAGTTGACCTTCATAATTCAAGTCTAAGGAAAGTACTTCGTACATCCTCTTGAAAATGTCTAGCGAGAACATCCATGACTAAAGCAAAAAATATATGGACTTAAGGCTAATCCTTGATGTAATCCAACCAAATAAGAGTAGATAGTATAACCTGACCAAAGAATCGTTATTAATAGTTATTAGTTACTTTCTTCCAGATGTTAATTTCTATCTCTCTCCCTCTCTCTCTCTCTCACTCTCCCTCTCTCTTGCTCTCTGTTACACTTGCTTGCTCTCTTTCTCTCTCTATATCTCTATCCCTCTTTCTATCTCTCTCTCTTTCTCTTTCTCTATCGATCTATCTCTCTTGCTCTCTCTCTCTCTCTCTCCCCCCCCTCTCTTTCCCCCTCTCTCTCTTTTCTCTCTCACTCTTTCTCTTTTCCCTCTCTCTCTTTTTTCTCTCTCACTCACTCTCCCTCTCTCTTGCTCTCTCTTACACTTGCTTGCTCTCTTTCTATCTCTATATCTCTCTCCCTCTTTATAGCTCTCTCTCTTGCTCTCTTTCTATCTCTCTCTCTATCTCTTTTGCTCTCTCTAGCTCCCTCTCTGACTCTCTTTTCTCTCTCGCTCTCCCTCTCTTTTCTCTCTCTCTCAATCTCTCTCTTGCTATCTTGCTCTCACCCAAAGTCACAATCAACCTATTAGATCTATTATTACTAAAATTACACTTAATAAATTCAAATTTAGATCTACTCAATCGAATGCAAAATTATCTATTATAAATGTCTAGATTCCAACCTAAATCATACACTAAATTACAAACTCTTGCAAATGTCTATTGAGAACAAAAAATCACAAAAAAAATTTCAAGTTTACCTTCAAATCCCGGTTTTCCTTCAACTCCCATGAACACTAGGGTGGCCGGTGTGAGATCGACGGCGGCAAGACAGGTAGCTTCAAGGGCGACCGGTGTGGGGTCAGCGGCGGTCTGCGTCCGGAGAGAAGTCGTCGGGGATTGTCAGTGAGCTCGATCAAGCGAAGAGGCGGGCGGAGACGACGCGCAAAGCTCGTCCGAAGTGAGAGAAGGAAAAAAAATAGAAATAAGATGGGAGGCTCGGGTCTGTTAATTTTAGGGCTTTTACCGGTGGCTTATCGGCGGTCTGGACCGCCGGTAATGAGTTTACTTAACAGCGGCGGTCTAATAAGCTCAATTCGAGTTATTCAAGCCTACTTAAACAAGCTTATTAAATGAAACATTCCAATTATTAACCTAATGAATCCACTAGTTCCATTTAGGTTCAGTTCCTTGGTCCACTATAGGTTAATAGCTTTTAAATAGGATATAGATTTATTTCTTATCCTTCAAAATTTTAAAGAGTTTAACAAGGGTTTAGGTCCATTAAGAGTCATCCATAAAGTGTGCCAAGGTTACTGGTTCAAGATAACATGACTTTGAGTTCTATCATATGATAAAGTATCAGTCTTCTAAGGATGAATCCAATGTGTGCCTATATTAGTAATGTTAGCTCATAATTTATGAGACTAGGGAGTTAAAATTACTTTAGGTAATGCTAGACTAGGGTGAGCTTCAGAGTTTTACTATATTGGGTTTACTAAGCATACTATGTTCTACCTAGTTGAAATTTTTGAAGTTTGCTTAGATTTATGTGACCTAATAAGGTCTGATTTATATTCTTTTCATACGCAAAAAGGGTGGCTAACAACAAACATAGGAAGATATTGCACCGTAAACATATGTAGAGAGAAGCATATGATATTCTCATGAATAGGAAAACCTACTATATCCTACAACTCTCAATTATCCATCAAAATATTTTGTTAAAATATCATATTATGAGGGTTTTTGGGGCCATCAAAGAACTTTAGTCTGACCTACTCCACAAATAGCTAGGTAGGAATTAAATACCTAAATCTGAGTGCTCAAAGTATAACCCCATGTAATGAGTGAATACAATGAAAGAATGTCCCCATAACTCATCATTCCATTGATCTCTCTTCTCTCCCCCCACTCATCTTTCATTACTCCTAACCCACACACACCGAGTATAGTTGTTTGCAAATTTATTCCTAACTTTATGATAAATTTAGATAATTAATGCGTTTAGAGAAGAAATTGTTTATAAAAGAATCTACATAAATTTTTGGAATTTAGAATTTAGATAATTATCTAAACAACATTATTTTGTTACAAAATTATACTAAATTTTAATCAACAAATTTTCATATGTTATTTCAGGATAATTAATTAAGCAAATTCATTCATTTTTAGTAAATTAAGCTGTATATATCTAATTGTTATTGTTTTCAACATCGTACGCTTTATTATATGATTTAGCATTTTATATAAAAAAAAATTATTATTATAATTATTTTAGTAGAATTAGGTTGATGGGAAGATTTCATAAGAATATATAATGCCAGATTCCGTTGCTAACCATTATCATCATGTAATACTAGAAATATGTCGCATGTAATAAATTATATGTATCTCTTTACATAAATACATCATTTGTTTGTAATAATTATTTTTATATTTTTATAAAATTTATCATTCGCATAGATAAAGAATAACTCGCCCATTAATAATTCATATGAGAGAGAGAGAGAGACATATAAAGACAGAGAGGGCAAAGGACAAAATGGCTTTTTCTGCACGTGAGAATGCTTCCTAAACATTTAACAATGCAGCTTTCCATCCAACAGAGCTGGCTTTGATCAATGCGGCTGAAATTAGAGAGGACATTCCTAATAGTTCTAAGGGATCCGACTATTATGAATCAATCAAGAAGTTTTGGATTTGAAGCTTGCATATATGATATGTGGTGAATTTATTTTAACGGATCTTAAAAAGGGGTTTATAAACCTGTAAAACTATTGCAGCGAATAATAGAGATATAGAGCGAGGAATGGATCCAAGGAGAAGAATCCATCTAGTAGATTTATGGCATGCAGACCCTAAAGCGGAATAAGGAGTGGAAGAAGACAAATATCATAACAAAGGCTGTGACAAGAATAGCTTGAAATAATATTGGTTGCCTTATTAGAGAGAGAGAGAGAGAGAGTATATTTTTGCCTATTATTCGTTGTGGAACCCTCTTATTTGTAATAGGGAAATGAGTAAAGGTATGCTTTACCCGATTAATGTAGTTAGGTGGGGTGATGTAGATAGTTTTCAGACAAGATGTAGATCTATCTTGTTACAATGGTTTGAAAAACGATGAGTTCCAACCATCTGAGTAAAGAAAATGTTCGGCACCGACAATAGAAGCAAGTAATAATCTTCTTACGTAAAACTATATATATGTTGATGTACCAGTTATCATCGACTTGTTTAATAATTTTGTAGAAGAGTCGTTTGTTAATAATATGTATAGAGGCTAAAATTATCATAATTTTGAATTGGTAGAAATCAAATTTATGTTGAAGAGTTTTAAATCATTTTTTTTAGGGGAAACCCACGAGGCAGCCTACGAGTTAATATAGGAAAAAAATTACAGAGTCCTTAAAGGTACCTCGCGCACACTACTTCTTAAAAGAGCTACAAAATTGAAACAAAAAACACCTACAAGCACAAAGTCCCTACTACACAAAAGTACAAGTAATCCTAGATACATCCTACGGTGCGCAAGGAGCACCCAAAAATGGGAAGAAAGAAGTAAAAAGCTTGAACGATCCGCTTCCCAACAAAAATCCTATCATCATAGAATCCTGCAGAAGAAAAGTCCAGCAAGACCAAGTGATAACCCACAAAACAATAGAACAAGGAGCAAAAATAACTAAAAATAAGAAAATTGTCAACACAAGGATGAAAATAGCAAATTTATGATAGCAGAAGTAATAAAACCACCACTAGATAATATACCACCAACCCGAGAGATGAGCAGGCAAAAAACAAGAGCCCACCCAAAGAAAGTCCAACCAACCAACCACGAAGATGCTCCAGCTACCACAAGACAGAAGGTGACTGTTGAATTCAACAAAAACAATCGAACTCCCAGCATAAGATAACAACATCTCCCGCATATAGTCAAGAACAAACCAATCCAAGATATGCAAATAATGCAGGCACCAATGACAATTATGGCAAGAAATAACAATTAGCCAATCAAAGCAATCACCAATAACATAGCTCACCAAACTAATGTAGATAGGCCCAACCTCCACCATTTGAACCAAAGGGGGGGATCGACAACCATAGAGCTTGGATCCAAGAAATAGTAGTAGAACAAAAACCAACCCAAAAAGGAACTCAAATAGTCAAGAACAAGCTTATCCAAAACTTAAAAATAATGCAGGCACCAATGACAATTACAACAAGAACAATCAGTCACCAAAGTAAAGTAATAATCAATAACATAGTTCACCAAACCAATGTTGTAAAGATTAATCAGAAAAGGCCCAGCCTCCACCCTCTGAATAGAACAGGACAACCTGAGAGCTAGGATCGAAGCACCAGCAGTAGAAAAAAAACTAACCCAAACAGGAACAAGACAAAAAACCCTGCATTAGGATACTCAAGCAGTAAAAAATATCATACCTGAACCAAGAGAAAAACATAACTCCCTAAAGAAACCAAATAAAAAACAATAGCCATGGGGAACCCCATAGCCACCAAGCAAGAACATAACCACAAAAACTAATGCTTAATATAAGGTAAACCAATTTGATCCAGTCTTAAAAGGCCTTTAAGAAGAAACAACACCCGAGAAAATGATAGCTCAGTCATAACCTTAAAATCACAACCTAGACTGGAAATAGACAGAGCACACGCATTCCCATCCTCCAAAATGACAGAAAAAGAGCAGTTAAGAGTGCTCAAGATATCCCTAATTCCCCTTAGAATGTAAAATAAGGCAGAAGATCAAATCCTATCCTCCTTATCAAAAAAAAAAAATTTTGTCAAAAAAAAGAACCCTCCTCCAACACAACATTAATTTGATAAATATTAGCACAAAGAGTTAAGCAGTGAAGCACCACATATGAGATAACAGAGTTAACATCACCATTAGCAATAGGACAAGCAAAACCCAAATTGTAGATGCCATTATGATCTCTAATAACACCACCACAGCCAACATTAGTGCCCAATCTCCCACGAGCCACGTTCAACTTAAAAAAATTAGGATGGGGCTTCATCCAAGTAATAAACCTCGTCATATTATGAAAATTATCCACTTCCAAATTAATACCAAAAGCAGAAGAAGTAAATAAAAAGTTCTTAAAGTTCTTAAGATGAAGTAAGTTAGTAGAGTAAAGAGTAGCTACTTTATCCTTAACTTTATGGGTAATTCTCTGGTAATTCATAACAACTCAATTGAAACGAGAATCATTTCTCTCCAACCAAAGGAACCAAAGGATAAGTGAAGGAATCACATTTCTGACATGGCCTTTAGACTTAACAAACCAACAATAAAGCAAAGAGTAAATAGAAATCCTCACAGTAAACAAGTTAAGATGAAAAACGTCCTTAAAAAAAGTCCAAATTTTAACAGCTAAGGGACCAAAAATGAAAACATGATGCATATTATCAACATGGTAATAACATTAGCATTTAGAAGGAAAGATAAAATCTCTTCTCCTCAAATTCTCATCAGTAAGAATAAGCTTATTTAAAATTCTCCAAATAAAAATCGAAACCGTAGAGGGGAAGCTTTTATGCCAAATTATTTTAAAAAGCTTGGAAGACTCATGTTTATCTCTAAAGGAATTCCAAGCATCTTTAACTCTAAAGGAGCCATCTTTAGTGAAATTACAGAGCAACACGACCTTGGAGTTAATGTATTTAAGAGGAATCTTTAAAATAAGTTAAATGACAAAGTCAGAGAGAACAATAGAAAGTTCCTCCAAATCCCAACCATTACTAGAAAAGAAGTAATTAACATTCACATTAGCAATGGAAAAAGAGTTCAATAAAGAGTCAATAGACTCACTATTCAGCCAACGATCTTGCCAAAAGTGAATATTACCATTACCAAGACCCCACACAATAGTAGGCTCAACATTCAATTTAACATAATAGAGCCACTTCCAAACTTTAGAGTGGCCTTTACTATAACAACACATGGTGGGATGTCTCCGCCACAATACTTGGCCATCATAAAATTGGCCCAAAGACTCACATTTGCCCTAAGGTTGTACCAAAGTTTGTAAGAAAAAGCATAAGCCAAATCAAACATAGTCTTACACCCTAAAGCCTCTTCTTGTAAAGTCCCACAACATTTATCCCAGGACGACCAATGAAGCTTAGAACTGTTCCCATAACCTTTCCAAAAGAACTTATTAAAAATTCTATCAATTCTATAACACACAGTCTTTGTTGGAACAAGGGTTTGAAAAATATAAATTGGAATAGAGCAAATCATACTTTTAATAAGAATAAGGCTCCCATCAAAGCTTAAGAAATTAGAATCCCAAGAAGATAAGTCTACTATGGACCATAAAAATTAAATCATTAAAGAGAAAAGACTTCTTTTTCCCCTTATAAAGATGAACACCCAGATATTTTAAAGGCAAAAAATCTTGAGTAAAGCCAGTAAGATTCTTAATAGCCATAATACGATCCGAAGGAACTTTTTTAGCAGCAATAAAATAGCACTTGTGCTTATTAAAAGACAAACTACTACATGATTCAAAACGATAAAAGAAACTCACAATTTTGTTAATCCTATTCAATGAAGAATTCAAAAACAAAATGAAATCATCAGCAAAACATAAATGTGAGATTTTAATGCCACCTAAAGTTTTAAAATAAAGACTAGGGCATTTATCAAAAAGATCAAGCTTCAGCCAGGCCCCTAGAAAGGTAATATGCAATAATAATAAAGAGAGATGGAGAAATGGGATCACCTTATCGTAGCCCATGAGAAGCCTTAAAGAAATCATGGCTCTTACCATTCACAATGATAGAGAAAAAAGGGCTTTTAATATAAGTCTTGATAAGGTTGATGAAATTGTAATCAAAACCAAATAAACTAAAGATATTATAAATAAATTTCCAACTAATATTATCATAAGTTTAGTAATATCCAGTTTCATAATCATTTTACTACCTCTAACCTTGAAATCTAAGTCTTGACAAAACATTCTTATGCCAAAAGGATATTGTCAACCTTGGCATGACCTTTGACAAAACTCATTTGAAAACGATAAATAAACTTAGGTAATAAAATAGTTAACCAATTCATCAAAATTTTAGAAAGCAATTTATAAAAGATAGTATACAGGCTAATAGGTCTAAAGTCATGCTAGGAATTCACAACACTATTCTTGGGAATAAGCACAATAGAGGTAGAAGAAAAAAACTTAGGAATAAGATTACCATTAAACAAGTCTTTGAAAATAATAAAAAATATCATTATAAATAACAGACCACATTTTCTGAAAGAACTTAGTCGTGAAGCCATCCGGACCCGCCATAGAATCAATATTCATACCAAATAAAGTATCTTTAACCTCCTCAAGCGAAGGAGATTTAGATAAGCCAATGCTATCCTCAAAAGAAATAATATTAGGAATAATAGACAGATTGGGAATGGTAGATGGATTAAATGTTTTATTAAGATGGTTTTGAAAATGATTAACAGCCAAATTAACAATTTCAGTATTATCCTCAGAAATAGAGCCATCATCACGAGTAATTTTATGAATGCAATTAATAAAACATTTCTTGTTAACCAAAGCTTAAAATATTTAGCATTATGATCACCTTAAACCAAATAATTGGCAGCTCTGAGAGTGTATAAGCAAATTCAAAATGAACCTAAGATCATCCAGGATGATGTGATCGAGCAATTAAACACTAATTACTTTCCTTAATTACCTGATTAATATAGGCATAATTATGCTGCATCATCCGGGTTGATGTCTGGGATGATGTCTATAAATAAGCATACCTAAATAGATATGGCGGCTGATTCTTTCTGATTTGAGCCTATCATCCAAGACAATGATAACATCATCCGAGATGATGTGCTTAATGATGGCTGCCTAAACTAGGATGCCCTAATAGGATTTCTATTTTTAACTGATTGTCCAGGATGATGTTTGGATCGTTTAGGATAATGTGCTAAAAAATAAAGAACTCTAAAATAATCAAAAAATTTCCCTCAATTGTGTGTATGTGTGTAAGGTTACTTTGCATCAGGACCCACATTGATATATTTGACTCAAGAAAAGGTAAAATATTACAAACTGACTCAGTCCTAGTCTACTCAATGTTGAGCTGGCTTGAGTTGCACTCGATCTTGTGAACCTGAAACATTAGTAGCAAGGGTCTTGAAGAAAAATAGGAATGTTTGCTATCATCAAAATTTTATTCCCTAAAATCTGATTCACAACAAATGCCCCATAGGAAGAGGCAGCTCATCTTCCACATAGAAAACACCATCTTCTAAAGTTGAAACATTCCTATCAACGCCTCCACATAAATCCTTCATATTATTGGAGCAATTTGCCTGAGGCCTTGGTATGATCAATTTGCAGAGGCTGACCAAGAATGGAAGCAAGCCCAAAAAGAATTTGAGAATTGAAGAAATGGAGCCTCATATTAGAAAAAAAAAAACCCAAACAGGAGCAATCGGTGACACCTCATGGACATCAAAATCAGTTGTCCATTTAAGGAGTCTCATTTGGCAAGCCTGAATATAATAAGATCTCCTAAAAAAAATATGGCAATAATCCAAGTCATTACTCAGTTGGATCGCCATATAATGGGGGTAAAGTAATCCGATATGAAAAGAACTAGAGAGTTTCTAATTCAAAAAAACTTGTGGATAAAATCGAGGTTAGGATGCCTAAGAACAAATTTACCCACAAGAGTAAGTGCGAAATGGGCGCTAACTGAGTCATAACCAAAGCGATGATCGGGACTTTCCATTCGGGACAACTGTCAAAGGAGGGTAAGATGATGAAGAGGTTGTCATCCCCCAAAATCGTGAAGAATGATGAGAAAAACAAAATGAAAACTAAAAAGAAGCACAAAAAACACACAAAACTTGAAAAAGGAGCAAAAATACGAAGAGAATCCATAGAAAATCTCACTAGAGGATAGAATCACATAGAAAGCCCTAGATTGCCAAGCAATTGCTTGAAGCGCCAAAGCGTAACGTCTAAAAGGAAAGTTTGATTTCTTTGCTTGAATAGTTTTAAACCATATAACTTTGCTAAAACAACATTGATGAATGCTGTGAGGCATGATGGGTTCAAGCATCTTAGCCAAATTTTTAGCAATGATCTTTTAAAAGGTGTTGCATAAAGAGTTGTAATATGGGAGTCTGACCTTGTGTTTTGAGGATTAAAATTTTATTCGATGTATATTTACTTATTCATGCATTATATATTGGATAATTTTCTTGTGTACCACTAACCTTCTAGATACTGCTTATCCCAAGCATGAGAAAAGGATCAAGGATGAAGACAGTGCTCTGAGAGTGTATAAAAACAAATTCAAAAATATTTGATCAGGTGAGATTAAATAAAACTAGCAAGTAACTAATCATTATGTATGAACACATCATTAAAAATGATCAACTATTTTTAGAAACCCCGCCATTGAGATCTGGTTACTTAAATTAGGAAAATTTGAACTAATTGTACTGTATGAAGTTGTTTGTACTATAAAATATTTAATTAAATTACCTAATTTAATTCTAAGATTTAAGGAATCAAATCATATCAAATTAAAAAAAAAAAGATTATATTGTACAATATATATTTTGTAATGTACAAACTACCCAAAAGTTCACTAGATGAACCTTTGTTGATCCTACAAGATCTATTATTTAGTCTAAAATAATTATGCCAGATGATTTATTATCATTCAGTACAATCTTCGACATAACTTAACTAATTATTCTGTACAATATGATTATTGTACTATACAATCCATGGTGGCTAAATTAAAAGTGGGGTTATTGAGCGCCCTCTTTATAAACTCTTTCTAGTTCACATGAAAGGGCCTTTGGACAATCAAGGGACATTTTTATTTTTGTGAGAGAGCATGGAGAATACAATTAAAAAGGGAGAGAGAATGTGAGATTGAGAGAGAGGGAGAAGAGCAATTAGGGAGTCAAGGATGTGTGAGGGCATTCACATGGTTACTCTAGCTGGCCTGCACCTTAGGTCCTTGAGTTATGTATATAGACCTCATGGGGAAGAGCTCTAGGGAAGTAGAGTTTTTATGCCCAACGATAGTCGGCATCTGCACCAAATTAGGAGGTGAAAGTAGAGAGTGACATATCTATCATAGCGAGGAGCTAGAGAAGATATTAGCATCTCCATCGGGCTAAGGAGGTGAAAGGAAGGCTGACATCTCCGTCGGGTTGAAGAGGTGAAAGGAGAGACACATCTCTGCCAAGACATGGATGTAAAAGGAGGGATAGTCTATTACGCGTATAAAGTTCATTCTCCACCTATTCAAAGGAGAGAAACTTCTATGCTTAGCCATTAGCTGAAGGAGAGTCATTTGTTTAGTATAATAACCAAAGACGAAGACCTTTGGGAAGGTTAAGTTGATTGAACCACTAAAAATCTCACTTTGATTTTTTTTTATTACTAGATTTAGGAATCAAGGCAATATAATAGCTTTTGCTCTCTTGGGCATGTGACAACTTTCAGAAAATGCTTAACAACTAAGAAAACTTGGTGGCAAGTGATATGCCATGAACTTCTATAAAATTCAAAGGTGAAACCATCTGAGATAGGGGTAAAAGAATGGGACTAAAAACATAAAAGAAGTTTCCATAATTTCATCATCAGTAAAAGGAGTAGTTAAGTGGGCATCAAGGTTAGAAGGAATCAATCTCTTAGAAGAAATAGCCAGAATTCCAGAATGTAAGTGGCAAGGGATATTAGAAAGGTTTTGAAAGTGTTGAACAAAAATATTAAGGAGCCCTCTCAAAGATTGAGGATTAGTATCAGAGGTTGGGTCGAGTTTAACTTTATTATGATTTAGTCAAATCATGATTCTAGAAACTATAGGCTTCATCACCATGAGAGAGGCACGGGCTTTAGATCTTTGGGAAATCCATGAGGCCTTGGATAAAGTGATACCTATAATTTGATAATTGATAACCTTTATTTTAGAGTTTAGTACTAAATTTAAGGGCCTTAGTCCAAGAGTTGAAGGCAAAGGGATTGTTGTTAATAAAGAGCTGCCAAAGTGGTTTCCAAGGATGTAGAGGAAGCCTAGGGTTGATTTTGGTAAGATTTTTATGGGATTGGACTTTAAATATAATGCATAAATGGGTTTGGCAACATGATTTGGGAAAAGGAAATCAAAAGTGCATTTTAATAAAATATGCCTAATAATTCTTGAAAAGGAACATATTATTTTTAGGATTGAGTGTGGTGGTGAAGTATACAAGAGGAGTATGATTTGAGATTCTAGGCTTCTCAATTTGATAAAAAAGTGGTGGGAAAAAGTTCAAGCCATCTATTTTTGACAAGAATCATACCCAACTTAATATGAGTAGGGCAATCAGTCCTTTGATTATACCATGTGAAAGGGCTGGCAATAGAAGCCAAATTTTGAGTACTATTCTCAAAAATCATGTTGATGAAATGTCAATATGTATTGTTTTAAATGGTATTGCCATCTACTTTTTTGTGAGATATCCTGAAGTAGCTAAAGTATCCAAGAATGACACAAGGGTCAACTATGCCCTTAGTAAGAACATTCTTTTTTTCTAAGAAGAGAAGCCTATCCTCATTGTGGTTGGATGCATACACCATGGAGATCTAAAATAGTCAGTGAGTTTGGAGGGGTAAAAGTGTCATGGATCAATTAGCTTGAAGTGAAGGTGTTACAACCCAACTTGATAATACCCACAAATGGAATAAGTCCTACTGTGTCGGGTTGTAACTAGCCAAACCTAAGATCTCAGTTTTGGGAAAATTCCAAAATTTCTTCCACAATATCAAATGCAAATCTAACAACATACTATAGAACTATTAATAATATCCAATATACTAAATATAAACTCATCTAATAAAATCTCTTGTCATTCATCATCAAACTATATGTTCAATATTTACACCATAATAAATGTCTACTTACTTCAATAAAAAATAAGGCCAACATGCATAAATAGCCATACTACACAAAATAAGAAAAGAACTACATAAACAGGCTCAATACATCTGATTACTAATAATTCAGCGACTCAATTTGATCTTTATCTTTCCTAAACCCTAAAACATAAAAGCATATAAATTATGAGCCAATAAAGCTCAAGAGGTCACGCTTACCAATATTAAATTCTAAACAATTCATTTATTAGACATTTAAATGAGTTTTAAAATAAGTTAATAATAATTATTGCGTTGACTAGAATTATACTTAAAGTTGTTAGAGAACTTAAATAACATTTAAAAAAAGTGAATAAATAAGTGCTTAATATATCAAAGCATAAAGTTATAGTTTTCCCTCTACCCTTATACCTCCCATCAGCGCATAATTGAGGGAATTTTGTCCATCATAACTCTAATGCTGGCATATCAGAAAATATGCCCTTCTGATTCCCAATGCCCATCAGCAAAATAGAATATGCGCATAGCACTAGAATAGAGTGTGCATATATCACCAAAATGTACCTTTGGCACCAAAATGTGCCATTAGCTCCACAACATATCTTCTTCCACAAACATTAGAACTCCTCAGATTAACATAATTCAATCAAATAAGCATAGAGTTATCCCAAATAACTTATTGGTAATCTAACCTTGATCAAACCAAACCAACATAATCAAAGTAATCCCGGCCAAATATCTCCTATTTATGCCATAGACAATGGACACCTTTTCTAACCCAAGCTTAGTATGAATTTATTAGTTAGCACTTAGTCTAAGGAATAACCTAGGATAGCTATATACATCCAATTGAACACTCTATAATCCACTTTACTAACTAGATCAATAATTATTATAAAAATCTTGTTTAGGTTGAATTTTTCATTAGTATAAATAAGAGCTTCTCAAGAAAATTGGCACATGTAAAATAATTCTACTAATTTCCTAATGCAAGAGTAAAACTTCAATTAACTTTTCAAAATCTTAGATACTCTTTCTGTGTCAAATCAATGAACGCTAATGAGGAAGTCACAGGTAAAAGCTACATTATATTCCAGGCATCCTTAGTCTTTGACTCTCTCTAGTAAGTTATTGTAGAAGTTTTAACTCAAGTCAAAATATACGTGAAATTGAAATTGACTTGTCATAGGCTATTCTAAAATTTGAATGTAGTGAAAATGGTGTTTTAAACATTATGAAGTTGATGTGAAATTTAGCATAATTAATCAATGTGTTGCATGTCTATGTTTAGATGATGCTTTACATTTAAATTTTATGAGCTACATCCATCAAACTTGATGGATTGGGTGAAAGAAATTGAAAGGTAATCATTTGCAGAAGAAGGAAAAGGTGGAATCATGACCATCCATTCTTGTATTTAAAATGGTTAGTCATGATCTAGTCTTATGTATCTTCTTATACAACTACTTGTGTGGCATGCAAGTCCCTCATGTAAGATTGGAGAATAAATATAAGCAAGCTAGGTGTATAGTAATGGATAAGTTTTTAGGGCTTTCATATAAATCCTTTTTTATAATTTTTTTTAATCCAAAAGTCACATGAAACTTTCAAAATTCATAGAAATTTCATTTAATATCCAAATTTAGTAAATATGCCCTATATGAATTTGGAAAGGCCTATAATTAAACTTAAAATTAAAGTCATATAACATATATTAAGCAAAAATTTAATTTAACAATATATAACCCAAATTATATGATTAATGGATATGATTATCTTTGATGGAGTTCAAATTCATTTAGAGGTTCTTTGAATTGTTCTATATAATCAAGAATTTTCTCAATCCAATTTGAGGTCAACATAGACCTTAATTAACTTTTTATAGTCTTACTCCCTAAATAACCAAATATATTAGAAATTAAAATATATAGATATAACCAAGAAATATAAATAATTTAAGGATTTACATGTTAGAATCTCTTATGCCTAAAATTGAAAATGAAATTTTCTAAGGACACAAGACTATGTTTAGGGTCTTTAGTTAAATGTTGAACACCTAGGTCTAGTAAAAGAAATCGATTCCAAATGGACTAAAAGTTTTGGGGCTTGATTGTGTGGTCATCAAAGACCTATTGAGTTAATGTCTTGAAGTATTGACTTTAATTGGATAGAAATTATCAAACCTAAGTTCTTGGTGAACTAAAGTTAAACCCAAATTTTAACCCTTAAAGAAAAATTCAAATCCCACATGCAAATTTGGAGATTTCTAACTAAATAAGTAAAAATTAGAAAAATGAGAACTCGAACTCAATTGAATTAGTTTTATGTTAAATTAGAGAGTTACATAAAAATAATAACCATAGGATTGATAATCATAAGATCTAACTCATTTAGGAGTTAAATAAAAGTCAACTATTAAATTGAATGAAAAATTCAAAATCAAAAATATTTTCAAATAAATAAAACATATGAAAAATTCTCCATCCTGTCATTTCTTGAAAATTTAAATTCATTTGTTCATATAAAACTTTAACCCTAATTGTTAATTTACGAAAACTTTGACTTGACCCTTGAAATTTTAAAAATTATAAATAAATAAATAAAACTTTTGAACCTATAATAAATTTAAAATTTGGAGAAAAAATATTCTAACAATATTTTAAATAATTTAAGTTTATCCAACAAACAAATAAAAATTATGACCATTTAAAACATGAAAATCAAGAAAATTTTTAAATAACCTCAAAATTTTAGAATACCGTCTTTGGGATCACCCTGTCATAGATCTTTGAGCCTGTTTGCTTACTCAAAATATAATACATATTCCTTAGTTTATTAAGCTTTCTTTAATGACCTACAATTTGTATAAATAATTAAAAATAAAAAAATATTATAACTTTTTAATTGGCGAAAGTCAAAATTCTAGGAAAATACAACAAAAACCACATTTTAATATCTTTCTGAAAAAAATATTAATAATTAGAGTAAATCATAATAAATCAATAAAAATCAACATAATTGCAAATTTTGTATGGAATTCTTCTGAAGTCATTTCTAACATCTAAATTTGGAATTATTTCTTAGAATAAATGAAATTCCTTATGTAACCAGAATTAAAAATAAATATAAATAGGTTCAATTTCTTATGTAAAGATTCTAAAGTCATTACAAACCTTTAAAAACTTCCACATAAATTTTGCAATTCATTTAAATATTATTTAAAACATCTTTAAAATTATTTTGAAATAATTAAAATCATGAAAAATTTAAAATAATCTAAATTTTTTATGATTTTTTTAGGCATTTGTGACCTCAGAAGAGTATTTCATGAATTTTAAGGGTCATTTGAAAGTTAAAAATACTAAGAGTTCACAATTTTTAAATTAAATATAATAATAAATTTAAATAGCTTAAAAACTTGAAAATTTAATAATAGTTCAAGAAAAAATAGAAAAAGGGAAAATAAATGTTTTAAAGACCATGAATTCATAAGGAACTATGAAATCAATGAATCAATCAATCAAAAAATGTCTTATCTTTATATTTAGATTATAATAAAAATTATTATAATTTTATACTAAATTAGAAAATTGAATTAAATTATGATAAGTTTGGGTAAAATTTTAAAAATATTTCTACAAACTTATAAAATCATATGAAAAAATAAACTAAATCAAATAAATTGATTTCAACTCAATAAAAAAACTTCCATAAGCAAAACCTTAAAATTCAAATAAAAACTTCAAAACATTAAGATTTAAATTGAAATCAACCCTGAGTATAACTTAAATGAATTTAGAAACAAAAAAGAAAAGAAAAAACTAATAATTTTTTTCAAAATAAATTCTTATGGAAAATGTTTTACTCATGACAATAATGAAACTTTGGAGATTTCTAGCTAAGTATGGCGAGTGGCTGGGATAAATTTTTTGAGCCTAAGCTTATTGGAAAATTGGGGTCTATTATCCTTAATGACAATAGAAATATGCCATATTTTTGCATAATAAATTCTTAATAATGGTGGAGGTCAGCCATGTAGGTTCTTTGGATTTATTTAACATAATAAACAATCAATTTTGATCAATTTGATCTTCCTTTGAGAATAACCCTTTTTTTTTCTTCCCTAACACACCTTATATTTAATGAAGTCGCCACCCTCTTAAATAGTTGTTCTCCAATTATTAAGTATCTTATTTCCTTTATTTTGAATGTTTATAGATCATTATTATTAGAACTTATTATCATTTTATTTAGCCTGAGTAATGACGATTCATAGAATGCTCTTTATCTCCAAGCATGTTAATAGGTTATACTTGCTTGATACTCTATCAACATATAAATTCCAATGCTTTTTGGTGCATCTTCAAAGCTATTACTAATCACATTGGATACTAGATAAAGATGTATGTCAAAGATTGGGCCTTAATTGTTATCCTTAGCATATAAGAAATTTGAAGCTCACTCACTCTACTGACCTATTATATAATTTTTCATAATGATTATGCTTCATTATTACATCTTTGAGTGGGTGATTATCAATGACTAGAATGATATGAGTTTTAAAGTATTGTTTGAGTTGCCAAGTTAGGGTCACCAAAGGCCATGCAAGCATCTCCATAATTGGATATCTTTGATCTACACCTCCTACTAGTTTATTCACATAGTATATTGGGCATTATTTTTTCCCTTCTTCTCTGATGATTATTGAACCGATGGAATTCTTTCCTACTCTTGATTATAGAATCATGTATTCCACCAATCTAGGAACTTAATGTAAAGAAGGAAAGGTGAGAAGAAGCTTAAATTATTGAAAAGTAATTAAATGTCAACACACTTAACCATACAATTATGGGTTATAAAGGATACTTAGTAAGTGTGTGTTTCATGTCAAAAAATATTGAGGTGAGTTTTTAATCATTTTCATAAGGATTATAATGATCTTAATGTGAGTATAGTTACTACCTATGCTCCTTACTAGACTTATCTTATCACAAGATTTAAATGGTTGTTAATACAAATAAATAACCAAAATGACTTAGAGAACATCTATGTTCTAAGAATCATAAACTTATGATAGATAAGAAATTCTATGTATATAGATTATTCTACCACTAGGTGATGTAATAAGAGAATATGTAACTCCTCATCTTCATCAAGTTCGTTAGAGTCCTTAGGAGAATTAACTTTACTATAGTTATACTATCTTGTTAACAATTCCAAGTTAAGTCCTATCTACCATATGGTTATACCTACAAGATCTCCATTCTAGTATATTTATTATTCTATTGCCCTTCTGTCAAGGCTCTAGATTACACAAATTTTAAAATTATTCATATCCCATATAAAAATTAAATGGAGTTCAAAGGAACTATAAGCAATAGTTGAAAAGTGTTAAGAATTTGACCAGTTTTATGTTAAACAAGCATTTATATATATCATAAGTCCCAAAAAATGGTTTAGCATAAAATTGCAATCATAATAAACATGACAAGATTCACTACAAATATAAAATAAAATAAATACAAGAGTGACTTTTCAAAATAGATAGAACTAGATTCCTCTTGCAAAACAATATAACGACACTCCTTGCCCTCCAATCCTTCTCTCCTCACCTGCATACACTCCCCCTCACAACTAATCATGCCAAGGACTAAGCGTTAGAGATAAAATTAGCCAACCCCTTTAATAATTTGGTCATGCAATTTATATAAACATTTGATAACTAGCTTTAGGGTTGCAGTGCTCAGAGTGGTTGCATTACATCTCAGTTGAAATAAACTTGTGACACTTTTTAAGAGCTACACTATTGCACTTTAACAAGGTCAATGTTCAACTATACTAGAGGAGGAACCCTTGATTGAGGGGTTGGTACGAAATTTTATACTAGTGTTTTTGAGTTGAACACACTTGGACAGTGTTTAATCTTGGTGGAAATGGGTCCCCTCTTATTGTGAAGGCCCTAGTTACCAAGCCTCAGAAGTTGAAGGATATTTTTTTTATGAGATTCCTCCATTTATAATTGCGGTCTTCTAGGGATGGTCTTGATGTCATTTCACTAGTGAAGTTTCACCTACTATGGTAGAAATAGGGAAGATGCCTAGCATCTCTTGTTCACAGAGTACTTTATAATTAGTGTGTACTAGAGTCAGAGGCTTCATTAGCATGATTATTTTACCTATAAGCCATTAAACTTGTGTTTATTTTTATCATATTGGTTAAATTATTTCTCATAAATTGTGCTAAACTATTGCAGGCTAAAAATTCTATTGGGTGAGAGAGTTTTACATCATAGATTTTCATTAATATTAAACACATAAATAGATAAAAATACCAAAAAGATTTAATGTACAAATCACGAGAAGTCCAAAACCATAAAATCTTACCTAATTAAAAAATTTAAGTATTTATGAATGAGTTACAAATATAGGTTTTCCTCTATCTTAGAAATGATGAGATTACAAGAATTTGAGAAATGGATAGAAATAGTGGCTAATTTATGTTGGAATAGTACTAATTGGAAGGTGGTGTTCAATTAGAAAAAAGGTCTGATAATGACGATCAGGCGATGGTCAATTGATGAAAACTAACACCTTATATCGGTTCTCAGTTAAGGGAGGTTTTGCTGCAATGACAACTCGGTAGAGGTCCTGCTATTTCCCCATCTAGTTATTCTCTCATTTGTAAATTAAATGCTTTCTTCAAAGCAATATCTACAACATGTTTTCTTCTTTATGGTTTGAATCCGTCCATTTGAAAATGCCCCTTATTAACAATTTTGTCATCACTTCTAGATCATCATCTGCTGCTCCTAAAGCTTAGTTTTGTGTTGTCTTCTTTTAAGGGTTGTCCAGCTCTGTTGTTCGATGACTCTGTGGTTTCTCAGCTTGCAGCACCTTTAGCCCTAACTCTTTTAGGTAAATTTTTTTTGCGTCACCCTAATCTGGACATGATCTAAAAATTTTTTGTGAGTTTAAAATTATCTGGTTCATTTTATGTCAGTTTGCTGGATCCGAGATATGTTGCAATCCAATTAATGAACGATCTGGATTACAGTCGTATCTTAGCTCGTAGATCTTACTACATTCATGGTTGTCAAATGCGGCTCCTCAAATGGACGCTTAACTTTGATGTGTGAGAAGAATCTTTTATTACGCCGGTTTGGATTGCATTTCCTAACTTGAGATTACATTTTTTCAATACGCAAATTTTGTTTGGTCTTGCATCAATTTTTGGAAGGCCCTAACAAACTGATCAAGCCACGGCTTCCCTCTCTCGTCCCTCTGTTGCTCGTGTGCTTGTGGAACTTAATGTTTTTATGAAACATCCGTCGGAGGTTTGGTTAGGTTCTGAGCTTAACAGTTTTTTTCAAAAGGTAGAATTTGAAAATTTACATATATTCTACTCTCACTGTAAAATGCATGGCCATACTTTTAATGATTGTTATAGGCTGCATCCTCACCTTCGCAAAGTTAATGATGTGTCCAAACAATCTCAACAAAATGTTGATGTTCCTTCTGGTAATGAAAACTTGCATCATGTTGCTCCTACTGGTAATGGTAACTTGGACCATGCTGAGAATGAAGGAATTATTTCTAAGTCTAATGATGTGCCCTTACCAGCTGTTAATGGTTATTTAAACATTATGAATGACCCCTTACCTGTTTCGAATTGTGCTCCTCTAACGGCTTAGTCCTCCCTAGTGGTTTCTCTTCCTAAACAGGTTGATATTAGCGGTAATGAGGATGTCTCACTTGCTGTTGGTTTAATATTGGAAAATCAAGGGTTGAATGATTCTTCCTCTCTAAATATTACTAATCCTATTTTACCCATCTTGAATTGCTATTTAAATTCTATTTTACCTGTTAATGTTGATGATGGCTTTTGTTCTAACCATAATCAGAAACCTGCTACTTCTAATCTCCAGATTATTTTTGTTAATCATGTTGGAGCTAGTCAAAAGGATTCAGTAGAAATAGAAAATGCTGAGCTTGGTTTGAATAATAATGAGATGGATGCGAAAGAATTGCTGGAGGAAGGTGAGCTACCTCATAAAGGTAACGATATAGGTCTGAATCCAGAATGTAAGACCCCTACTATCTCTCAACTGCATTAGAGATGATATTGATATTAGCTTTGTTAAAGGTCAAGGTAAACGTGGTAGGAAGAGCAAGAATCTTATGTTACAATCCGGCAGGAATACCAATCTTGTTTTAAAATTCGGTATAAATACCCATTCTCAAACTAGCCATTAATTTTTTGGTTTTTATGTTAAATCGATCATTTGGAATGTGAGGGGCATTGGGTGTGCCTCCTCTCGGGTGCGGGTTAAAAATCCTTGTCGTATTCATGATATTTCTATTTTGGTTTTTCTTGAACCTCTTGTTAATGTTTCTAAGTTACTTAGTACTGCTAGATTTCTTGGTTTTAAGCATTCTATGGCTAATTGTGCTAATAAGTTTGGAAAGATCCGGTTCATATTGATGTTCTTGGTAATTTTACTCAAGTGCTTCATTGTCATATCGATGTTTTAAATGTTAAGTGTTGTGCCTCTTTCATTTATGCGGCTTCTTCTCGTGGCATTAGGAAAGTTTTGTGGCAGCAATTAACGGATTTTCATAGTATGTATCATGGTCCTTGGTTGGTGGGGGTGATTTTAATACTATCTCTAATCCCTCCGAGCATTCTGGGGGATCTTTTCCTAATTCTTATTATATGAAAGATTTTAATAATATGATTATAATTTGTAATCTCATTGACATTGGTTTTTCGGGTAATCAGTTTACCTAGAATAGAGGGCACCTTTGGCAAAGACTGGATCGCATTTTATTTAATGATAATTGGATCAATTCTTTTAGCACTATTTCTATTAAGCATCTTAGTCGTACTCTTTATGATCATTCTCCATTACTTCTTGCTCTTAATATTAGACAGGTTAATGCTGTTCCTCAATTTCTCTTTTAAAATATGTGGCTTCATCATGATACCTTTTTTAGTGTTGTTCAAGAGAACTAGAATGCTAGTTTACATCCTAACAATTCTATTTGGGGTATAAAAAGACTCTGGTTTAAGTTGAAATGGCTTAAGCAGCTTTTAAATTGGTGGAATCGTAATGTTTTCAAAAATATATTTACTAATATTTTAAATGTTGAAGAGATGGTTAATAATAGAGAGAGTATTTGTCAAAACTTTCCTTCTAAGGCCAATTTTGCTTCTCTTAGAGAGGCTAAATCTAATCTTTGTAATCTTGAGGCTATTTTTTTTGAAGAAAATGCAACTAAGTGCATTTAAATATTATTGAAAACTAAAAGCAAAAGCTAAAGGTAACTATAAGATTCCTCCTTTAACAAAGAGATAAAGGAAGGAGGAACCTTATTAAGAACTAAATCGTCCCAAATAAAGGATGAAACAATAGCATAGTTAGCACAAAGATCCACTAACTTTTTACACTTCCTATCTATACAATTAAAAATGATATTTCTATAGTCTTTGAACATACCTCTCAAATCGTCATTCTTGTGAATAACACTATCTTGCAAGCCCTTAATTACATTTGCTTTATCTCTTTCAATGATGATGCCATCATAATTCATCATACTATCTTTAAGAACATCTTGAACGGATTGAATAGCAAGCATTTCTAGCTTTGAAACGTCCTAATGAGTAATGTGATGTCCAAATGCTAACAAGAACCTGCCTTTGGAATCTCTACATACTCCTCCAATACCTCCTTTATAAGATTGAAGTAGAGAAGCATCCACATTAACCTTGATCCAACCGAGTGGAGGGGGATGCCAACGAACATCCAACAGCTTACCAAGCTGATTGACACCCCATTTACCCGAGATGGCTACTGTATTTGAGATAGACATTGAAGCCATAGAGATTGAATCCAATGCAATGAATAAGGAACCCACTTCCTTTCCTGTGTCAACAAGATTGTTCCTAGCTTTCCAAGTGCAATAAATAGCATTGCAATATAAGTTAATAAACCAACTATTTTGATAAAAAATCCATAAAATACAATTTGTGAAAGAGCTGCTGTTGGGAATACCAAATCTCCATCTATTTAGATGCTGGCAAACATCACCCAGTTTTCTACATTTAACAGCAATATGTTTAATGTCTTCCACCATATTACAGCCTCTAGGACATTCAAATTGCATTTGCAATCTTCTATAACACAAAAACTAGAAAGTTGGTATTTCTTTGTTAAATATTCTCCACCAGAAAACTTCAACTCTAGGTGACAGCTTTGCCTTCTTAATCCAATCCCAATAGTTAACGTGCTGAAAATCTTGGATTGAAGATTCATAAGCCAATGCAGAAATTGACTTCCCAGATCTACTATATAAAAGTTCCAATTTATTTTTAGAGGTTCCAGTCGTAAGATTGCTTTGCATAATCAAACTAACAAGATCTGGACCAAATGTTTTCTTCAGCTCATCTTCATCCCATCTTCCATCAATAACAAATTTATCAAGTAAGGCACCATCTAGTCATGGGGATTGGGATATGTAGGACATTTATTAAGATTTTTATCCAAAATCCAAATGTCATTGAGAATGTTAATGGAACTCCCATTTACTACATTCCATCTAACAATCGGCCTTAAAAACTCTCCTCCATTTTTTATAATAGTGCAAGTGATCCTCTTTTTTTTCGAAAACTGACTTTCAAAACAAGATCCATATTTTGGAAATAATGCTTTATGCAACAAGGAATCCTCCTCTTGAATATATCTCCAAGCAATTTTTGCTCTCAACGGCCCAATTTTGTCATGGAAAGAATGAAGTCCTCTTCCTCACCATTTGGTCGGAGAGCATAAAATTTTCCAATTAACAAAATGCATTCCCTGATTATCATATGATTTATTCCAAATAAAGCTTCTACACAACTTGTCCATCTCCTCAAGGGTTCCTTTTGGGATCAAGGAATGTGTGCTATGGAAGATGGTATATGACAACAAAATAGTTTTAACAAGATTGAATTTACCAGCCAATGTTAACCATTTTCATGGCTTTCTCAATAACGAATTGGAAATCTTGAGCAACTAATCTTCTCAAGGAAATTTTAGTCCCAAGATACTGGAATTCTTTAACACTAAGAGCCCCCATAATCTTCTTGATTTTATTCTTCATCCTTCTATTCATAGATTTTCCAAAAAGGACACATGATTTATTTGCATTTACTTTTTGGCCGGTCCAACCACAAAAGTCATTAATAATACCTTTGATATATTTGACCTCCTTCACATTTGCTTTTGAAAATAATAAAATATCATCTGCATATAACATATGTGATATCCTAGGTCCATTAGGAGAAATGCTAATGCCATAATTATCACCTCTTTGTTTAAGAGCATTAGACAACGATTGAGCACAAAGAATGAACATGTAAGGGGATAAGGGGCACCCTTGCTGAAAACCACATTTGGCCTCAATCCAATTTGAAGAATTTCCATTAATCATAACATAAAATTTAGCATTTGAAACACACTCCAAGATTAAGGAAGAAGTAGAAGAAGGGAACCCAAAATTCCTCAAAGCTTTTTCCAATGCTGGCCAACCCATAGAGTTATAGGCTTGTTCCAAATCCAATTTGAAAGAGACCATCCCGCTAGAATTTTTTAAAAACCTGAATCTGTGGAAGATCTCATTTTCAACCATAATGTGATCTATCATAGCTCTTCCCTTCAAGAATGCAGCTTGTTCAAAAGAAATTACTTTGTGGATAACAGAAAAAATTCTATTTAATAAAACTTTGGCAGCCACTTTGTATATAATATTGCATAAACTAATAGGCCTAAAGTTGGAAGGGTAGAAAGGATTGGGAACTTTACGGATCAAGACAAAGAGTTTCTTTCCAACTGGAATTCATCTTTCCAGTAAGAAAAAACGGATTCAAATCTCTCCAAACATCTTCTTTAACAATTTCCCAATAGCTCTTCAAAAATGAGTATGTGACTCCATCATTCCCTGGGGCAATAAACTTCCCTGTATTCTTGACAACCAGTTCAACTTCTTCTATAGTAAATTCTTTATTTAGGCTGATAAGATCGTCCTCCTCCAGATGATAGATGGACTTCGGCCATCCTTCCAAATTGCATTCCCTGAACTCCCATTTTCTTTTGAAGAATCGAAAAAAATGTCTTCAATCAAGAGTTGTTCTTCTGTTTCCACTCCATCTTTAGCTTTAATTTTGTTTATGAAATTTGCATTCTTCCTTGCACTAGGAAAGCATGGAAAAATTTAGAATTTGTATCACCTTCCGTGGCCCATTTCACCTTAGCACACTGCCTCCACCACGTATTAAGACGAGCCAATTTAGAGTGAGTTCCCCAACCTTCATTTTGAGTATCAAGCACTCATCATCCGAAAGACCTTCCTTGCATTCTTTTTCTTGCAGCTCCAGCATCTCTTTATTAAGAGAGTCTTTATCTTGTGTTAAAGCCTTGTGTTGGTCTTTGCACCAATAGAAAAGTGCCTTCAAAGACTACTTCATTTTACTGTTGAGAATATGGCCGGAACCCTCTGTTTTTTTACTCCAGGCTTTTTTAACCATAGCAAAGGATGTTGGATTAGAGACCCAAATATCTTCACACTTAATAGCTTTATTAAGGATAGCATTAAAATTCTAAAATTTCAAAATGATTGGACAACTACAAGAAGATGAGAACAGCTTAAAGCAATTGAATTCAAGTAACACCTATCCAGTCTTTCAAAGATTCTATTAGCTCCAGAATTATTACTGTACCATATAAATTTGGGTCCAATGCTTCTCACCTCTTGAAGGGCATTAGAAATAAGAAAGGATTCCACCTCTTTAGCACCCAAGGAGTAAACAAATATTTTTCCTCCTTTTTTATCATCTTTATTAAGAATACAATTGAAATCACCACCAATGACCATAGCTTTGCATTAGTATAATAAAGCTGCAACTTCTCCCATAGAATTCTTCTTTTGTATGCATCTATGCTACCATATATAATAACAATTCTACAACTACCCTTGTTTTTGAAATCTATCTCCCCAATAACAAATTGGTTTGAAGATTCCAAAACGGTGAAAGAAGTCACATCAGACGTCCAAGTAATCAAGATGCCACCAGATTTTCCAACCGAAGGAACTTGAAAGAAATTCCAACCAGTTCCAATTAACAAATCCACATCTCTTCTACTAAACAAAGAGACTTTAGCTTCAAATAATCCCATAAACAAAACTCCATTTTCTTTAACAACCTCCTTCAAATAAAGGGAAGCTCTACTTTTCCTTGCTTTCCTGCAATTCCAGAAGCCAATGGATGCCATTAATGCAAAAGAGGGGAATGATCCCCCACTTTTTCTTTTTGAGTTTCATCCAATCTTCTACTCCTTAGATTTAATTTAATAGGACCTAAGCTTTTAAGTTGCTTAGAACCTTTCTTCTTAGAGCTTGGAACTTTAACCTCCTCACTTTTGTCTTTAATGTCACATCCCTCCAAGGCCAAAGAGTTATTGTTGTCACAGCTAATTAAAGCATTTTCAATAACAGGTTCCTCAATTCACCTTCTTCAATCACATTATTAAAAAAATTGAATTTGTTATTATCAATAGGAATAGTTGGGATAAAGTCTCCCATACCAGAGCAATCTTTTTCTTCCCCCTGTTGTGAAGTATTAATAGAATCCTCTCCATATTTTTCTAGCCTTTCTTCCATGTCTATTAAGGAAACATTTGATTCCTGATTATGCCTTCCAGATTCTTCAACTGAAGCTTTCTCCACTACTTTATACACCAAATTGCTCTTCGGACGGTTGTAAGCATTTTCAGATTGCAAACCAGATTTATTCTGAGAGTTGAAATTAGGAAGAGAACCTTGCTTTTTGAACTTATTTCTCCTGAAGTTTACATGGATCCAAGGACCGTAGCCACTGGCGGAGCCAAAAATTTGGTTCAGGGGGGGTCGTTACCCCCTCTCTCTCTCTTTCAATACTTTACCCCATTAGTCTCTCTCTACGGCTAAAGCATTGCATGTCCAGTAAAAGGTGGATTGAAGACTTGAAATGGAAACAACCTATAATAAATGAAATGAAAGCTGAGTTTTTTTTTTCTTTTTTTTTTTTTTATTTTTACGGCTGAAGCATTGCATGTCCAGTAAAAGGTGGTTCTAAGTTTTTTTTTTTTTTTTAGCAGCGGCACGTGCCCCCTTCCCCCTCCCTTCGCCCATGACCGTATCCATCCTCAATAGAATTTGTTCCTTGGATATTGCCATCATTTTGATCTGATTCCATATTATCATTCACATTTCTAACCTGGACAGGCTGAGATTCCTTCACCATTTTCTCTGGACATTGTACTTTTAAGTGACCAATTTTGCCACAACAAAAACAAAAGTTGGGGATCTTCTCATATTCAATTCTTTGATAGAATTTTTCTCAAGATCCTTCAACCCATACTCCCAGAGGATGTTTTGAATCCAAGTTTATGCGGACACAAACCCTGGCAAATTCCCTTCTACTCCATTGGAATGAATTTCCATCTCTCATATATGGCTTCCCAATCATGGAGGCAATTCTACACATGTTGATTTCGTCCCAACATTGAAGAGGAAGGTTTGGCATTCTGATCCAAATCGAGGACGTGAGTCCCTTCAAGGAAGCTTGGGAGAATGATGGTGACCATTTGTCCATGCCTATTATGTTGTTTTTAACATACCAAGGCCCACTGGATAGCACTGAGTCCAGCGCCTCTTTCTCATCAAATGCACATAGTATCCATCCCAAGCCAAGAATTGTTAAGTTGAATTTTCCGAACTGACCCCATTGCCTCCTCAGCTCTGAGAAAATCAATTGGAATGGAACATTAAGATCGAATACCTTGATAACCAGTGAATTTTGAAGCTTCACTGAATTTTTCCATTCATTAGCCAAATGAATTTTGACTACCTTGTCTTCACCTGTAAAATCCTTCCCGTAGTCCAGTTAGTGACATTAACATTGTTCTTCTTGGTCCAAGCAATAGGAGCCCAATTCTTAGAGGTTTTTGAAGCATTATCCTTCTGAACAAAAGCCTTTGTACAATCATTCAGCTCAGCAATTTCGCAAACACGAACTTCCTCCAGATCAATTTTTTTCCCTTGTTTCTTGATTAGTACCATCCTTAATTTCCAAATTCTCATCAAGGATAATCTTATGGCCTTTGAACTTATCACCCATATCCAACATAGAATAAGTTGGACATTTCTTCGAATTGGATGTAGACGCCTCACCAATAGTTCCATTAACCATAACAAATGATTTAACCGGAGACTCCATTTTTTAAAAGATAAAAGAATTATATGAAATTATGTTTTCCCCTTTACCAATTACCTCCATTGGTTTCTTCAGATTCAAAAGGACGCCTTCATTGATAAACAATGGCTTTCCAGTAAAACGGACCTTACCATCCAGCTTGTTTGAAATTGCGTCATCACCAAACGCCGGAGGAGAAGAGGGTAGAATAGGCCATGTAGAGATGAACGGAGTCGGAATCGCACGTCGACTCACTGTTTGTCCGCCAGCCGTGGAATTCGACCGGAGAACGTCCGCCGCCATGAAAGCCATGAAACAAAATTTGAAAATAGAATAGAGTTTCTCTCACTAGAATCAGAGTTTCTCTCACTTTACTTTAAATGTTAACTCACATAATTGGTCATTCAATTATAGACCTATTAGTCTTTGTACTTTTTTCAATAAATTGCTTTCTAAAATTTGTATGTCTAATTTACCTAATGTTCTTCCTAAGATTATTTCTCAGTTTCAAATTGTCTTTGTTAAAGGCTGCTCTATTTATGACAATATTTTGCTTGCTCAAGAATTTTGTCATGATTTGGATATTAAGGTGAGGTGGTAATTCCATCCTCAAGCTAGACATTTCCAAAGCTTATGATAATTTTGGTTGGCAGTTCATTTATAACATCCTACACTCTTTTAGGTTTAATTTAGTTTTTATTAATCCGATTAAAAATTGTATTGAGGGGTCCTATTTTTCTTTGCTTATAAATGGCAAGAGTGATGGTTTTTAAAGTCTTCTTGATGATTTTATCATTTTCATGAATGCTTCTCGTACTAATACTAATAAACTTATTAATTTTTTTCCATGATTTTTACACTGTTAGCGGTTTGTCCTTAAATAATCATAAAAGTTGTTTTATTATTTATAATATTATGAAGAGGAATTGTATCTTGGTTATTAAGGATCTGACGTGTTTTGTGCATGGGCAGTTACCTATTAAGTAACTTGGTATTCCTCTATTTAAAGGTATAAAAAAATCTTTCTTATTTAATGATTTAATTTCTTCGGTCCAGCATAAACTCATGTCCTAGGAGTCTAATTTTTTGAGTTATGGGGACTTTCTATCATTAGAAGTGTGCTTTGTTCTCTTCCTGTTTATTCCTTTCAAATTATGCTCCCCACTAAGTGGGTGTGTAACCATATTGATATTATCCTTAACAAGTTTTTTTAGAAAGGCTCTTCTAGTAACACTAAAATTACTTAGGCCTCGTGGGACAAGTGTTGTCGTATTTTAAAAGAGGGAGGTCTTGGCTGTAAAACTATGGCTGACCTGGCCCATGCATTTTCTTATAAGTTATGGTTCAATTTCCATGCTAATTCGTCCTTATGGGCTAAGTTTATGTTTTGTAAGTATTTTGTTGAGAAGCATCCTTCTACTTGTTCTTTTATTATTGGAGATTCTAAAGTTTGGCAAAGGATGTGTAAGATTAAGTGGGATGTGGAGCCTCATCTTTCTTGGGGTCTTGGAAGTGGTAATGTTTTTTTTCTGGCAGGATCAATGGTTGAATTCTATTTCTATTGTTCCCTTATTAATTCTACTTCGAATGCGTATGTTAAGGTTAATTACTTTATCATTGATAACAGTTGGGATTATGATAAGCTTGCCGAGGTGGTTCCTGATTGCATTATTTAGAAAATCCTCACTATTCCTATTAACATTGATTCTAAAGATGTTCTCTTATATAAGTTAGCTAGTGATGGTTTGTTTAGATTAAAAGATGCTTGGCATGATTTTAGAATTAAAAAAGAGGTTAATTTCATTTATTTTAGGATTTGGCATAAAATTATCCCCTCTACGGTGTCTACCTTTGTTTGGAGAATTTTAAATATATTTATTCCGACGGATGATATTTTGACTATAAGAGGTTTTGTCATTCTTTCTAAATGTCAATGTTGTTTCTATTTTGAAAGCATGCATCATGTTTTTGTGTCAGGGCCTATTGTGGTTAAAACCTTGTGCTACTTTGATTATATCTTTAAATTAAATAATTTTAAGGGGAACATGTCCATTTATGGTCTTCTTCATGCTTGGTTTGTGAACTATAAAGGCCATATTATGAATGTCACTTCTTCACTTATTCTTTGGTATCTTTGGTTGGAAAGAAACAACTCTGTTTTTAATGGTATTAAAATGGATTCTTCCAGGGTTATTCATAATGTGAAAGATAAATTACTTAGGAATGTCACTTCTTCCCTTATTCTTTGGTATCTTTGGTTGGAAAGAAATAACTATGTTTTTATTGGTATTAAAATGGATTCTTCCAGGGTTATTCACAATGTGAAAGATAAATTACTTAGCCTAGCTTCGGATAACTTAATTGCTATGAAAGGTTTTAAACATTGTTATCATGTTGTTGCTGACCTTGGTCTCAAGTTGCAACTGTCTTCCTCTTCTTCCACTCCTCGTCTGATTTTGTGGTTAAAATCGAGGGTGGGTTTTTTCAAGCTGAATGTTGGTGCTGAGGTGGATAATAATATTATGGGATGTGGTGGCATCATCAGAGATGGCTATGGTAATGTTATTCTAGGTTTTGCTGGGCCTTCTAAAGGCAATCCTCGTTTGGCTATTTTGAATTCTATTCTCTATGTGTTAAATAGTTGTCTATCCCTTGGTATTACCAATGTTATCATTGAGGTTGAGTGTCTCTTGAATATTCAATGCTTACTCAATGGTGTGGATGCTCCTTGTGATCCTGAAGCTTTTTATTTTATTCGTACTATCAAGTATTTAATGGTTCTTATTCATGTTGATTATTCTCATGTGCTTAAAGATGGTACTGCTTGTGCTAGGTGGCTAGCTCTGTTTGGTGCTGGTATTGATGGTTTTAAGGATTTTGTGGAAGCCAATTCTCCTGGGCCTCTTAGAGACCTTTTTAGACTTGACAAAATTTCTTTTCCTTATGTTATGACTTAATTGTTTTTCTTCTATTTTTGGGTTCCGTTTTAGTTATGCTGCACTGTTGTGTTGGTTCAGATTGGTGGGTTGTTCTCCTTTTATTCTCCCTTGCTAGTTTTTTGTCGTCTGGTGCGTGGTTTTAAGGTTTTGGAGGATTCATTTCTTTGTAGGTTTCACAATAGTGGTTTTGGGTGGAGCAATGATTGCAACCTTATTTTGATGTTTTGCCTGTTTGTTGCTCTCCTTCCCTTGACACTGGTTAGGCTTTGGCTGGGTGGCTTTGGGAATCCTGGCTGGTTGTTATTGAGTTTGATGGGGTGCTGGGTTAAGCTGGAGCATTTCTTGGGTTTTGTATATCTTGAGCTCTCTAGTTTTTGGAAGTGGAAGTTTCCTGGGTTGTGGAAGGGCCTACGAATTTACTATTGGTTCCTTGCTTGGAGTTATGCTGGTGCTAATTACTTTTTTATTTTGGTTAATGTCCCTTAGCCTGCTGTTAACTATGGGAGATCTGAGTTATATAATTTTGGTTTTTTGGTTTTTAAGTTTTGCTGCTTTAACTGTTTCTATGAGATAGGGTGGGGTCCTATTATCTTCTAGAAAGTGGTGTCCAATCCCTGCTATTTTGTTGGGTTGGAGGTGTGGGGTTGGATGGAGCGGTATCAGATACCTCTAAATGATGGTTGCTTGTTGTTGTTTCACCCTATTAGTGATGGTATTAATCTCTCTATTTGGTTTTTTTAAGTATCTTTGGTTCATATTTTGGTTTCTTTTGGTATATGTTGGATAATATGTTTATCCATTATGATTCTAGATGGTATCTTCTCCCTGTTCTGCTGATTGTTATCTGTGGTATTACTGGTGGGTATTTTGGGGGTTGTGCTCTTTAGATTTGCTCTTGGGTGATTCACATTTTCTCTAGTATGATGGGGAGTAGTTTTTACTTAAGTTGGTGGATGCTGGTGTATTCTGGAGTATTGAGAGGTTGGATTTTGGCTGTTTTTAATGCTATTCTCTGGTCTGTTATTTCTAACACCAACTATTTTTTGATTTCTTGTAGGAAGACATTATACCTTTCCATGGGTGGTATTTTTTCCTTCCTTGTATTTGTCCCTTTCTGTTATATTTTTTTGGTGTTGTTCCTACCTCTGTTTTGTAGGACCTATTTTATGATGTTTACTACTTTTTTTAGTTTTGGATCAGGGAGCTTATGCTGAAAGCTGATGTGAATTGTCTCCTCATTTTTTGGGTGTTCAGCCTTTAGCACACCATAGAATGTATCTATGGTTTTCTTGTACTTTGGCTTAGCAGGGACCTTGAGTTTTTAGGATTTTTTATTTTTTTTTGGCTTGTATCATTTTTGAGCGATAGTAAAGCTCGAGGTCCCTTTAAGGACCTTGTAATTTTTTTTATATGAATGCGTAGGCCCCTCTGAGGGTTTACCCTAAAAAAAAAAAAAAAAAGAGTTGGTAGGTTGAAGGTTTGGTGAGTTCAATCGACTAGTGGTTTGGTGAAATGGATGATAACAAAGTAGAGGTGTGACCATTGTGGTTGGGCGTAGGTCCAATGAGTAGAATGGTATTCACTCAGATGTTATATATAGATGATGGAGGCTTTGTGGAGTTTTAGTGAAGATACAAAGATCGGCGACAAGTGAGGGTCCAACGGTGGTCGAACAATGAATGTTTGGTGATGAGGATCTACAAGCAATGGTCGACGATGATAGTGGCTTAATTAAGGCTTGTTGGTTGTGGTGGGTAGGTACAGCTCAAGAATTCTTCATGCTTAAGATCTCCATTGAATTTTCATCTAAAGGTCTCCCTCATGTCGAGAGTGCAAACCAATTCTTATTATTTGGGAGGCAAACTCCTTATGTATGGAGAAGATCCAAAGTAAATCTGGAGAATTGCATTGGACAACTCATATTGAAACCCTCAATTATAAATCATTTCTTCAACCTTTGGGGTCCCTAATGATATCAAAACCAAACAATGTTGCTCTCATTAGATTCATCTCGTCGAGTTGCTTGATTTGGCTACAAGGATCTCTTTTAGAGGTCATTTGATCTTCCAATTAGTGTTCTAAAGCTTCCAATTGAGCTTCAAGCCATTTATTTAGGCCCATTCATGCTTATAATGCATAGTTTCTGGTATCGTTGGATTTATCTCGTCGAGGTGTAAGTGTGATTATAAATTTTCTAGAATCGAAGTTTATATGATCATTTAATTTCGATATTTCTTAATTCAAATCTGTTCAGAGATTCAAGCCAGAACAAGAAAATTTGTTTATTCCTTATCAGATATATCTGTCTCACATATTTAAGATTTAAGAAAATATTAAATGAGACAATCTTATCAAATTTGTTCTTAAAAAATTTTATAAATTAAATTTATATTCAAGAAATTTAAAAAATAATAAATTATTCAAAAAAGAAATCAATTTCAATATAAATTTACCAATTATATTTTAATTTAAAAATTCTATTTTAATCGAAACATTCTAATTAATAAAAGGGTAAGTTTTATGGACCTTTTGAGCCAATTACATACAAATTCACTCTTATTAAATACACTAACTTTTAATAGAATTTACGATATATACAACTTTTTGTTTATTTATAAATCAATATCAAACTATTAATATATATTTATACTACAGTGAAATAACAAATTTTTATAAAAATATTAACCTCGTATACTAAGATCTGATGTACAATACTTCTTTCGAATCACGGTTGAACCGGTCGAACAGGCCGATCCGATCCGGTTTTTAAAACATTGGTCTCAAATGTAATCTTAATGTGAGTTCAAGAAATTAAACCAACAGGTGAAGCATCACATGGAAGTAAAGAAGAAAAATATAAGTGGCAAAAGACATGACATTATCGCTTCGTTTGTGACGACTTTCTTTCTGCTTCTTAAAGCTATTTTTCAGCATAAATTTTTTATTTTTTTTGCTAAAAATTTGCTTATCGAAGCAATAAGAAAGCCGTCCCAAACGAAGCCTAAAAGCTTAATTTTGTATTAGGGATCTTTGATATTCTCAACCTAAAGCTTTCTTACTATTTGATCATTATTTTTTTTACTGATTTCAAATTATTTTTTATGCTAGGAAGATATATTCAACACACATTTAAAAAAAAAAAAAAAAAAATTTTAAAAAAAAAAAAAAAAAACTTTCTCCATTACAGCTTTGAAGCCCACTTTATAAAGAGTTGCGGTCGTGCCAAATTAATCCTAAGGCTTTGTTTAGGAGGTTTTTTATAGCTTTCTATTGTAATATTGTTTAGTACAATTTTTTTTTTTTAAGAGCAATGAGAAGTTATGGCAAAAAATAGTTCTAAATGAAACCTAAGATTATCAAATTTTTTTGTCATTTGCAAGAATTTGACCTTTTTTTAATAATATAATTTGAGAGTAAATCATTTCCAGAGTGGAGTGGAGAAACACAAATAAATGATTGTTAGTTTCATCTTTTGAGCAAAATTTAAACAGTTCTGAATTCATTAGTGCAAGCCTTCAAAAGTCATATTAGAGTTCCTAAAGAGCTTATTTTATGTCAAATAATACCCAACCAAAGAATGTCTTGAACTTTTTAGTTCTAAATACTCCCAAATTGATCAAATTTCAACTTCACCCACAACGTTAGACCTCCTTTGTTTTCAACTTGATTATGCACCCATGATTCCATTCGGTTGTCCCTGTGCTTTATTGCAACTCTATTCATTACAAGAAAATCACCCATTATCGGCGTAATTTTCCATCGGCTTTCTGACGGTTAATTTTCTGGTGGCTTTCTGGCAGTTTTCCGACATAAGACAATGACATATAGTAAAACGTCATTGTTGAGACTATTATAGTAAATCATCTCTATCATTACATTATGTTATGTTTATGGCACCCTTGAGAAGGATAATTTTTTAATTTAATAATTAATATTAGGGAGGGTAGTGGATGTAGAACACCGCTTGTATCAAGAAAACATCAAAAGAGCCAAAGTAAGAGATGTATATCGGCTCATCATAAGCGCCCATTCAAGTTGAAATAATTAATATTTTGGTTTTAATATTTAAATTTTAGTTTTAGGATTTAAAATCTTGACTTTTTATTTTGAAGAATATGTATGTGTAGATCAGTTAATGAATATTGGAGATAAAATGATTTAATGAAGGTGGTTGTCACCTTTCTTTGTTAGTAGTCACTCATCTCCTTTACCTCAAACATTACTTTCTTTTTCCTAAAATATGGCAATCATTGTAACTCTACAAACAGTGCCAATATGTAATAAAACATTTTAGCTTTATAAGAATAATAAAAAATTAGAGAAGATTGTTCTTATTTTTTTAGATCAAGATTTCCTACCTTAACTAATCTTGGTGGGATAAACTAGTTATCTTTTATGCTTATTATTATTCTTATTAAATCTTCTTTCAATCTTCTCTAGTATATTCCTCTATACCTTAGCCGTCTCTGAAGACTATCATCCAAAATGTAAGCCATAAGTGTAAACCTAAACCCTTCTTGGAAACTCTCAACCCTTATTAGGCTACCTTGCATTAAGTATTATTTTTTGCCCCTACATAAGCCTAAGTCATATAAACATTTATCAAAAACTCAAAATAATAACTTCATATTTTTTGCCCCTACATTTTTTATTCTTTGCCCCTACATAAGCCTAAGTCATATAAACATTTCTATTTCTCTCTATTTACTCTTCATTAAACAAACTCCCTAAAGAGTAAAATTAAATCAACTCAATTTAGTAAATATTAAGCTGATCTTGATTTTCCCTTCACTGCGCCCTTTAAAATCTTTTAGCATTCTACCATGAAATCCTAATCACTTCTCCACATCATATAATAATTCTCAACAATAATTTTAGCCTTTAATTTTATCATAAAATCTCAAACTACAATTAATAGTTAAGGATAGGGTTCTATATACTACGCATAAGGCTACCCACTTGCGGCTTACCAATATGAAAGGTAACATATTCACTAATGATAAAGTTTACTATATGTTTTAAATGCATACATATGGTCAACATGACATATGGGCTTATCTAGGTCACCAATGTGCTTAGGAGGATATTAGGTTTAAATTAACCTAACTTTAGCTTTTTATAATATTCCTAAAGGGTTTCTAAGTAGGTATTTCTAGAGGAGGTATAAAATGTTGGACCAACCAAAATGCTAATGTCTTCAATCTATTGATGATTTATGCTTGTACTAGCATAATAGGAACCCACTAGGGCACCACATGCATCATCTCATATCCTGAGGAAGATGCATAATACCCTACAGAAATTAGTGAATCCATACCATGGGGCTAGGTGTTACTCATGTGGCATGGTAGGACACATAGCTCATACATACATTGTACATTGCTTGTGTCGAGGCCAAATTATTTACATCTTAACATGGCATGCATTTCAATCATTCATTAAAGCATAAGGTAGAATTCAAACTCACTTGAGTTCCCAAATATAACCAATGATTGACCTTGAAGGGAAGCTCTCATAAAAGACATAATGAGAGCATGTGGTACCTAGACAGTGAATATTCAAGACATAATTTCTTGGATTTAATGTGAAGAAGAGGGAAGATAGTACCCCTCATAGTCTTAGTAAGTATGTAAAATAAATTCTCATAAAAATATAATATAGAAGGTGTTAAAGCAATAAATATACCAATGAGCTCAACCATTCAATTAGCCCAAGATATGGATGAAAATCAATAGATCGGAAAAAGTATAAGCGCATAATAGTATAACTTTTGTATTTGACTATGAATAGACAAAATTTAATACTTAATGTTTCATTATGTGCTAGATTCCAAGCCAATCCCAAAGAATCCCATATGACTACAGTTATGACAATTCTTAGATAACTTATAGATATCCAAAACTTATCCATTTAGCATCCTAGGTATAACTCCTCAATTGAATAATAGTGTATTCAAACTTAGACTTTGTAGGATGTAGAGTAGACAGAAAAGCACTTCTGACAATTGCCAATTCATAGGAAATCATTAGTTTTTTAGTCTAATAGAAAATAAAATTTAGTAGCCCTATCTACCGCTGAGACAGAATACATAGAAAGTAGGAGGTTGTGCTACTCATGTTTTATGGATAAAGCAATAAATCCTAGACCTTGGACTTTTTGTAGGCTCCATATAAATCATGTGTTATAACACTAGTGATATTTACATTTAAAAAAATCCATACCAACATTCTCTTAAAAAGTAAATAGATGTTAGATATCATTTTATTAGAGATCATATAGCCAAGAGAGATAAAACACTATATCATATAGTTAGTGAAAATCAACAGGCAAATATTTTTATAAAACATCTTTGCGGTGAGACTTTCAATACACTTAGAACTTGAGTGTGTTATTGATATCAATGCTTAAAGGATAACACGATAAGAATATAGAAGAAATTAATGTATATTTGTTGGCTTATATTATTAATTTCTTTTTATTAAATATTTGTAGTTGATTATTTTATTTATGGTTTGTTGTATGTGTGTTTGTTTATGAAATTTTCTTAGTTTATCTTCATTTATCATCATAGAAATATTTACGTACATCATATTGTATGATTATCAATGCATTGAATGATCTTAACATATTTACACATCACCAGTGAAAAACACATCTAATGGCTCTTATTGAATCAATCATTAGTGATCATACTATACAAACACCTACATCATATTGTAGGATACATTGGCCTTAGCCTTCCCCTTCAATTCTGAATTGCTTTATAAGTTCTTTGTCTATCTTAGAGTCAATAGTGAGGGAACTATGCTTCACTCCTTTATTTGTAGAAAACATATTAAGATCTAACTATGAAAATTTTGATATAATCCTACATCTTTCTACTACTAGCCTAAAATCTCACTCTATACCCTTTGTTCCTAACTATGATTGGACCCATTCCAACAAAATTCTTAAGGATACTCCACTAAAAACTCAAGCTCCTTTAATCTACACCCTTACTCAAGATGCTTGTATAATTTAACATATCCTTGGAAACTCAATCATTCCTAAAGCAAGTGATAGGGTCAACATTACGCCCCTTCTATCTCTCATCACATATTTCATTATGCCAAAAAACTTATTTTAATGAAGCAAACATTATTTTTCACTACAATAAAAACCTAACATACAAGTATTAGGGATCCCAGGAATAATTGCAGGTAAAACCTAACACTAAGATACCTTATAGCCTTTATTCTGGAATCAAAATACAATCTATAATATCCTGCACCCCTCAAAAACCTCCAAATCTTCTAGTCCAATAGCTCTTTTCATATACTCAATAGTGATAGACACCTCTATGGTCATTATGTGGTGGATCATGAGCCAGGAAGGCAAGGTGAGCTCCAACAAGGGGCCAAGAACCAACTCATATCGACAAATCTTAGGACTACAATTCAGATTATGGAGTGACTTGACCGCATAGAGATGTAGGTGGCAATATATTATCAGGAAATAACTCAGCTTTGGGAGTAAAATCAATATTAACATGAGCTGCTCCAGCAATCAGTTTCAGCAGCAATATAAGTCAGATAGTGCTTGTTTCATTGATTAACTCTCTACTCTTGACTAGTACTTTGAACTATGACCAGCACTTCTGGATCAGTGTCCTTCTCACTTCTTAGTGTTATGTGTTGTGTTATAGTTATCTTTTTCTATGATTATGTCTTATGTTATTTTTTTGTTTTTATCCTTATTTTTTTCTCCTTTTTGGTGATGTTAAAAGGGAGAATATGAAGCTAGTACAGGATGTTGATAGTAATATTTGAGTTGAAAAACAAGTTTTAAAAAGATTAATTTTTTGGGAGAATTTAATTTATTGAGTTTTTATTTTGAAATTGAATACTTCATTATGAATAATATATCACCTTGAGAGGGGAAGATATCATTTCCTAATGGGTTCAGATAATGAAACTATAAGTTCATCATTTATATCATTGTCAAATTCAGGAAGGAAGTATATTTGACCCCAAAGGGTCAAAAATGATATTGGACCTAGTATTTGACTATGATAATCCCGATGAAGGATCATTGATTTCATAATCAAAGTTATGATAATAAAATAATATATCTTTCCAAGGAAATAAAATATCGTTCATTATCAATCATTTGAATATGATGATAATGTTCATTGACTTTGAATTTACCAAAGATAATTAATTAAATTTTTTAAATCTTGATTT
The DNA here is from genome assembly GCF_001605985.2 of Dendrobium catenatum. NCBI lineage: Eukaryota > Viridiplantae > Streptophyta > Magnoliopsida > Asparagales > Orchidaceae > Dendrobium > Dendrobium catenatum. The sequence continues at coordinate 1,181,733 of NW_021318912.1, forward strand.
TAATAATTGATCTAGGTTTTAAATTTCCTACAAGTGCAAGCCCTCATAATTAATTACATAGTAGAAAATTGAAGTTTCCTGCAAAAATTCTTGATTAAAATAATAGTATAATTCTTATAAAGAATTCTCAAGAAGTGATATCAAAGGATTGAGATTTGAAAATTTAATTGGGATTGGATCAAATTAGAGTAGTTATTTCTGGAGATTAATAGAAGAAAAGTAGGAAGTGCTTTAGAAATCTGAATTATTTTAGAGGCGCCCAAGTCTATTCAATGTGTTTGACTTTAAATTTTGGATCAAAGGGAAATTTTAGTTTGAGTTAATGTTTTATTAGAGAGGTGAGATTATATTGTCGAAAATTGACGTCTTATAGTGTGAACCTACCTTATAACCTAAATTTATAATAGGGAACGGGATAATAGTAACCCAAACCTAGCTAATAAAGTGCAAATTTAGACTTATAAGAGCCTTGATCGGGGAGACAACTAATCACCTAGTCGCTTAAAATCCATGAATCTAGTCTTTAATGAAATAGTGGCAAAACTTATTTATTAAACTTGAATAATTGGAGCGTACATCTAGAGGATATCTTAAGTGGTCGCTTGACATATTTAGGGTATTATGAAGCTTGAAATAAAATGCATTTAAATTTTTAGACACTTTTAAATCTGTATCTAATACGATGCATGCTAGTTGACTCGATAAATGCTTAAATCAAATATATGAAGTAGTTAAAAAAAAACCTTGAAATAAAGTTTTTTTCTAAATACTGCATAACATCCCCTTGATAGAACTACACCCTAACAGGTTAAGTAGTCTGCTATAACCCACAGGCGATGAGGTACCTAACAAAATAGAAAAAGTATAATATGATGCTTGCAAACTCTCGATGATCTAAGCTTACTTCTTAAAATAATTAGAGTTTAAATGTTGGATGGATAATTTTTTAAATTAATTAAAGTACAAAATATTTTAATATTCCCTCAAGAGCCTCCGATCAAGTTCCAAGTTAAAATAAAATCAACATGCAATTAAAAAAAGCTAGAAAAACAGGTCATTTCTTTTGCAAAATCAATTAAATTTAATATTCAAATTAAAAGTCCATGTGGCAAGTGCAAAAAAAGTGACTGGGTACCACTTATAACAGCCCATATTCTACTCCTAAGACACTGGATTCTTTGGGAATGAGATTCTTCTCAATCTTCACTTCTTCATTCTTCTGCAAACTCCTTAGATCCATTGAGTCTGGATATCCAAATAAAAAGAATTCTCCCCTAATAGGTGTTATCTTTTCTCTTTGGATACTCGAAACAATTCAAAATTAGATCTCCAAATGAAAAAAACTCTCCCCTAAGAGATGTTCTTTCTTCTTTGGACTCCAATTTGGATATTTATTCCATCTCAAATTATCCCTTTTAGATTTACAACTCAATGCTTGAATTAAATTATATTTGAATAAAAAATCAAAATTTTTAACTCAAACCACATGTAGGGTAATCCTAAATAATTAACATTTAAATAATCCCAAGTAGTTACATAATAGAATATTAAAATGCTCAACTCAGCACACTTGGCCATGCTCTTTTAACTTTAAAGGGGGATTTAGCGTGCATTGCTTCTAATAAAAAAAAAATATTAATTTTAAAATCTTAATTTGTGCCCCCTTTATTTTTTTTTATAGCCCTCTATAAGTATAACCACTTGCATAAGATGATGTTAACATTTAAATCATCCCTAATCTAAGGGTAATCTAATGTCCATCACATCAATACATAGATTGCATAAAATTTAAATAAACAATCACATCAATCAGTTGTAGCAACTTGCATTCAATGAAAAATAAAAAAATTTGGCACACAACAATAGAAAAGTAAAACACCAGCCTACCCTAAGACTAAATTTGATTATCCTAACAAACCATCTAAAATGTGTAAGGTAGGTTGTGTGGTTTGGATATGTCCTATATATAATAGTTTGTTAAAGTTGTTTGATGTTCTAGTTGGTTGAAAAGCTTATGGTAAAGTTTAGTAGAGTTTAAATATTAATGATTTAAAATTAATTTTAAGATATATTTTAAATATCAAATGGCTACCACCTTTGTTGCTCACCAAGACCATGAAGTTTATTTCACATTAATTGGGGCTAAGATAATAGCCTCGTATACAAAGATTACTAGTGGTAACCAATATAGTTAAGAGAATTTAATTGGTTAAAACTTAAAGATATAAAAGTTTTACTAAAATTAGTTAGTTACTGACTTTAAAATTTGAACTGATATTTCTAGAGTTTAACACAATTATTCAATTTTTGGAAATTTTCTAGATTATTTAATTCATAAAATAAAGGGGGAAAAAGTTGACTTTTTTATTTAGATTTAATTCTAAAATTTCTAGAATTTGAATATTTTATTAAATATTAGACCATAAGATGAGCAATGAGAATCTAATTTTGCTTGATTTAAAGTTTTATACATCAAGTTATAAATTTTTGAAGTTTTGACTTAAATTTGACTCATGGCTCACCAAAAAATTGACTTTTTGACTTTGATTAATTTTTCAAGGTTTGAAATTTTTAGAAAATATTAGGACCTTATTGCAGTTGAATGATTTTGAGTTTGGTCAATTTGGAGTTTTTTTTTTTGGAATTTGTTATTATTTTTTAAAGTTTAGGTATTTATTTGAATTTTAAAATTTGTTTAGTTAAAGTATTTGATAATATAAATCCATATGAACTCTAAATATCTTGAAATCACCTCCAAAGGTCAGAAATAACTTAAGGATGGCTCTTAAGTGTTTGACAATTTTTTAGAAACTCTAATTATTTTTAATTGATTAAATTAATTAAATATTGATTTTCATTTAAAATTAAGTAACTCTTGAAATTAATGTCAAATCATAGGTCTTTTTATTTTCTTCAGTTAAGAGTTTAATTCTGGTCAATTAATTAAATTATTTGTATTTTATGATTTAATTTTAATTTATTAGAATTTTTTGAAATTTTAAGGCTTTATTAATGGGTTAAACTTGAATAAATTAGTTAAATAGCTAAATGAATTTTGAATCTATGGGAATTTTTCTTAAGGTTGGAGATGTCACTATATTTAAATGGTTTGAGTTCTAAGTTTGCTAGAACTATTTTTTTAATTTTTAAAATTAATCTAAATTTTTTGAACAAGTCCTGAATTTTTGTCGTTATGGTGACACTAAGCAAATGATAAAGACTCTCATGATACTGAGAAGGAAATTATTGATAACTTATCTTCTGTAAAGAAGGTGAAACTGCTCAAAGAATTGAAATCTCTTGGATCAGGAAATATATTGAAAAGAGAAAGGAAAAAGTGGGGAGCTAGAAGCAAGAAGATTGGGGGACCTTCTCCCATCTTTAAGCAATGAATTCGATGATTTTCTGGAATTGTAGAGGAGCCAAGAAGGTGGAGGCTGCTCTATATTTGAAGGAAGTAATTAAAGACCACCAAGTTTTTTTTGTTGGATTGATGGAGACTAAATTTAACTCATTGGAGAATTCTCAAATCAGCAAATTGCTGGGAAACAATTGGGATTATTTTCTAGTTCCATCAGAAGGTTTATCTGGAGGACTGACAGTTCTATGGAGAAAGGATCTGGCATCGTTCATAGTGGATGAAGTGTCTTCTCAATTGATAGTGGGTAAGCTACAGATTTTCAATAAAGGTACCTGGAAAATTGCAACTGTTTATGGGAGTACCAAAACCACCGAGAGGAAAAAAACTCTGGGAATGCTTAGAGGATCATTGCTCGGAGGAATTGCCTACAGTGATAGGAGGGAATTTTAATTGCATTCTATGTCAAGATGAAAAGAGAGGTGGTAAGAAATTCTACTTTTCTCAAGGAGCTAAAGATTTGAAGAACTTTATGATCAACAATGATTTACATGAGGTGAAGTCTATGGGTCCTAAATTTACCTAGTGTAACAATAAATCAGGAGGAGCTCGAATTCTAGAGAAACTAGATAGATGCCTTATTAACTTCAATGCTTTGAACTCTTTTCACCTTGCTAAGGTGAAACACCTATCTCGCATAGCGTCAGATCATTGCCCTATTTTATTAAATATTTTCAAACCTGCTGTGGTTAATAAAGCTGATATTCGTTATGAAGACGTGTGGGCAACTTATCATGGAGCAGAGGCTATTGTGATGAAATCTTGGAATAAATTTGCTAGAGTGAATCTGGCTGTTTCTCTCAATGTAAAATTCAGAAGAACACTCAGGTCTCTTTTTTACTGGAGCAAGGCCAAATTCAAAAACCTTACGATTCTTCAGGACAAATTGAAAGAAGAAATTCAAGAATTGCAATTGAAAGAAGGCAAGATGGGGATTTCCCTGGAAAAGCTTCAGATTTTAAGACTCAAAATTAATGAACTCAATGCAACTCTTGCTAGACTCAATACTTGGTGGAGGCAAAGAGCTAAAGCAAGGTGGATGGAAGAAGGAGATTGCAATTCTGGTTTTTTTCATGCTTTTGCTAATGCCATGAAAAACACCAACTGGATTAGTCACATTAAAACTAATGAAGGAGAGATAACGGAGGATGCTAATGAAATTCAGAAGGTGTTTTCTGAATTTTTCCAGCTGAAATGGAAGCATAGAAATTGTATAATTGAAGGATGGTCGATTCCTGGAGCAGTAATCAATGAGAATGATCAAGCTGTTTTGGATGCTGAGTTCACTAGGGAGGATCTTCTAACTATCATTGAAAAATCTGGTAGCAATATTGCATCAGGAGTGGACAGTATAACTTTTTCCTTCTTGAAAAAATTCTGGAATCTGATTTCTGAAGATGTTTGGTTAGCAGTGAATCACTTCCTGGTTTCTGGAGATATGCCAATATCGTGGAAGGAAACCATTATAGTATTGATTCCAAAAATTCAAAATCCTCAAGAGGTAACAAATTATCGACCAATTAGCTTATGTTTGACCATTTATAAAATTATTGCAAAAATGCTCTTGAGTAGATTGGAATTGGTTATTCATAAATTAATCTCGACGGATCAAGCTGCTTTTATCAAAGGACGTTCTTTGTCAGATCATATTCTTTTAGCTCAAGAAATATTCAATAAATTTCGTTATTCTAAAGCTAGGAAAGGTCTATTGGCAATAAAGCTTGACATGGAACAAGCTTATGATAGTATGGGATGGGATGCTTTAAGGCAAGTGCTTGCTCATTTTAACTTTCCTACTAAGTTTAAGAAACTCATTTTACAGTGTATCTTAAATCCCAAATATTGCATTTTGATTAATGGTAAGAAATCAGATTGGATTAATGGAAAAAGTGGATTTAGGCAAGGTTTCCCTTTATCCCCTTATTTGTTTATTCTTTGCTCACAAATCGTGTCAGATGCTCTTAATGGTAGGAAAGGGGATATAGGGATTTCTATTTCTCCCAAGGCTCCTAGAGTGTCCCATTTGCTTTATGCGGATGATATTTTGATCTTCTCTGAATGCAATATTAAAGTTATTAATGATTTGAAAACTATCATTAATAATTACTGCTTATGGTCGGGGGAAAAAGTTAACAAGGGAAAGTCTATGGTTATTTTTGGAAAATTTACTAACCATAGAACTAAAAAGAGAATCTCCAAACTTCTAAAATTCAATGTGGTCAAAGAATTGAATTATCTTGGGGTAAAGATGACATTGAGGAGGATGGTATCTTCGGATTTCTCTAGACTCATGGAAGTGGCAGCAAATAGATTAAATATTTGGGGACAAAAGTTCATCTCTTTGGAAGGCAAGATGGTTCTCATTAAATCAGCTTTCCTCTCTCTTCCTATGTTCTTAACTTCAATCTCTCTTGTTCCCTTAAGCATTTTAAATGAATTTGATAAAATGTGTAGAAGCTTTTTGTGGAAAAAGAACAATGGCAATACATGTATTCACTATACATCTTGGAAAAAGTTATGCAAAACCAAGGAAGAAGGAGGTAGAGGATTATTCTATGCAGTTTCAAGGATTGGTCAATTACGGGCCAAATTAGCATGGAATTTCTGTACAAAGCCGTCTACTATGCTGAATCAAATCTTAAGAGCTAATTATGGTGAAGACGTCTGGTTGACTCCAATGAAAAGAGATTGCTCATCGACTTGGAAAATCATCACTATGGGAGCTCAATTTCTTAGAAACATTGTTAGATGTAATGTTTCTAATGGCAATTCAATTAACTGGATGTTCGATAGCTGGATTACGGATAGAAGCTTAGCAAGATGGCCAACATTTGTAAAATTTTTTGAACATAGTGAATTAAACTGAGTTATTTCATTTCTAATGGGAATTGGGATACTGATCAAATTCAAAATACATTTGGGGAACATTTGAGGGAGCTTATTATTCAAATTCCAATTCAATCCGAAAGAGGATTTGATCTTATTGAGCTTAATTCTAAATTTTCAGGAAAATCAATCGCTGCTTTGGTTTTTCAATCAGCTTCGGATAAAAATGATGATGGCTCTATATGGAGTTGGATGAAAAAATTGAAGTTGAGACCGAAGATTGAGCTGTTTTGGTGGAGGCTGTACAATGATGCCATCCCTTCTAATGATTTTCTAGTTAGAAGGAAATTGAGTAACTTCTCAGGATGCCTGAGGGGATGTAAAGAAGATGAGAATGAATGGCATATAGCAGAGAATTGTTCAAAGCTTCATGAAGTAATCTTTTTCCTCAATAAATGGGGATTCAATATTCCTATCTTCAACAACTTACAAGATTGTTTGGAAGGTTTAAAGAAGCTTGTGGGGAAAAATTCTATCATTGCCAATATGTATTGTATGTTAAGATAGTTGCTATTTGCATGCTTTACATTTTTGCAACTTATGAAGTTTTGATGATTCCAAACATTATTGTTCAAATGTGTAGTTATCTCCTAACATTTTTTAGAAGAATTGCATTTGCTCTTGTGTGTACTGACATTTCAGGAAAAATTAACTCCAGACTACGAAGACTTCAAATTAAATTCAGCATGCGATACTTTGTAAAATTTGAAGCTTGCACTTTTTTTTAGAAATCAAATTGAAAGGGAGCGATTGTATTTTGAGTGAATAAAAACATACACACAAACAAGGAGATCATATAAAATTTATACTGATCGTACAGGATGATGTATGTTCGTACTGGACGA
>NW_021318912.1:1190510-1225222 GCF_001605985.2 Dendrobium catenatum
CAGCTATTGGAGTCAGAATTTTTAGATTAAAAAAGGTTTAAAATAAATTAAAATTCATTTTTATGAAATCAGCGGCACCGATGCCCATGGTGGACACACATTAAGCTAGGATTGGTTGCTCCAAACTATGGCCAATCATTAGCTGGTAGGGCAATAATTACCAATGAATGTACTTCCGGCAAACTTTGCTAATCATTGAACCGTGGGACCTAGTTTCACTAATATGAGTCAGCACATATCTGGGGTCATTCGATCATTCACAATTTTGAATTAATGGCTCATATCAAGCCGGATGATACGATAATGCAATGGATCGATACACGCGATCGGATTGACTGCAGAATGGTAAAATCTAAATCGTTGATCATGAGAACGGTCTAGATGTTGTATATCAACAAACTTGCAAAAACCGTAGCACTAAATAGAAAAATGTCTCAAACTCTAAATCAGGTTGATCAAATCACTTGAAATTCTAAACAAATAGCTCTCATTGACAGAAAGTTTAGGGAAGTTGTTTGAAAGCTTAATATGCACTTAACAAAAAGTTATTTAAAACTAAGTATAGTGTCTTAGGATTTGAGTTTTAAGAGAATCTCATTGATGCATTTTGGTAATTTTGAATCTCCCAATTTATAGTTTGTCCACGCTTATTTCTCCTTAAGAAATTGACTCAAAAATGCCCCCGATTGCTGGATATCCAAGCTGGACAAAGTTGAGGCTAATGCTACCTAAGAGCTGCCACCAGTGAGGCTTTGACGATCTAGTTGAGCTTGTAAATGTGGAGGGAGTTCCTTAGGGGGAAAATGAAAGAAGACTGGTGGTGCTCAAGGTAGTGAGAGAAGGCTCAATGTAGTGTGAGCTATTTTCCCCCATTTGTCCATATCAAATGTCCCCAAGCAAAGTAGACAGCTGGGATTTATTTGGATTTACTCCTTGATAGTTGCCACCTATCGTTGGGTAGTTGAAAGACTGAGGGAGAGCACAACCAATGGACATGAGGTGTAAAGGTGAATTGTCCATTTATAACCATTTTTGGACTATTAGGGCTGCTTAAATACAAATCTATGGATTAGGGAGGGCTTAAGAATGTTCCAAAAGATGATTAAATAGTTGGGGTTGAATTGGAGTTAAATATAGGGAGTTTAAATGGAGGGTTTTTGTCATTTAATGGTCTCTTGACCATTTGTTGACTGGTTTGACCAATCAAAAGGTCAAACTAAGTGATCTGGCACTTAAGTGATGTTTATGTATCATTGGAGTGGATTACAAAGGGTCTTAATGATTAAATCCATTGGATAGTGCATATATAGGGAGGTTTGACCAAAAGTATCAAGTTGACTTGGTCAACTTGACTTTGATTTGATTGGCCAACGGTTAAAACTTCATTAAGCCACGAGTTGGAGTTGATTTGACAATGATTTTGAGTTCAAGGATTGAAGCTTGGATGTATTAAAAGAAATTTTGAGGTGGTTTGACCAAAGCTAAGCTTTGACTAAGTCAAACGAAATGTGAATTGACTTCCAAATGAATTTGTATAACCTTGAATAAAGCGTTGAAGTTGATTTAAGAATTTGAAATGTTAAATTTAGTTAAATGAGTTAGATTGACACATTTAAATCCTTAAAGGCTATTCAATCAACCTAAGTTGACTTGGTCAACCACGTTAACCTAGAGGCTAAATTTGGTCTCAATAGATTTCAAATGATAAATAGATTCTGGTAGAGGTGGTCCCAAGGGTTATAATGGTCATTTGGGTCAAATCTACCATTTAGATCATTAAGTTGACCTAAGGTTGATTTGGTAAACCAAGTTGACCTAAGGGATGAGTTTGGGATTAAAAAATTTAAAAAAGATAAATGGAGACTACTGGAGGTGGTTTTATGCAAAGAGGAGGCAATTTGGGTTGAAATGGCTATTCAAACCCTTAAAGGGCATTTTTTGCCAAAATAGGATGGCTTATTCAACCAAGCTAGACCAAGGTCTGGGATTGAGTCCTATGCATTCCTAATGAATATTAAGATGCTTTACAAGAGGTTTTGAGGTTTTATTTGATTGTGCCTTATTGAAGTTTAAAGAAAACTTCAAAACTGCCATTAAGGGGCATTTTGGTCATTTTGACCCCCTGGTTAATTGGGGGTCAAAGTGGGCATACTAAAATGGATTTTAATGCTTGATATGTCATAATCAAGGGCATGTGTATAATTAAAGGATTAGACGGAGTCTCCAGGGTCAATTTCTATAAAGTGGAAGGTCTAGTGGCATATGCTATAAATATTTGAAGGGTTTATAGCCTTTGAAGATGATTTATTTTTTGGAATTAGGGACCTTTAAAAAATACTAAAAAATGCTTTTGGTACATAGCACTTTAGCCCTTTGTTTTGGTCTAGATTTTTGGATTTGATATGGATTCTATATTTGCTCAATTGAATTTTAATTCTCCAAATCAACTATAATCAATTGAATGGCTTTTTATTGATTGCATAGGGTTGAAGCTTGATTGGAAGCTAGACCAAGTTTTAATTGAATGAAATGATTTACTTGAAGTCAAGGCTGATTTGAGGTTAGGATTGATTTAAGGCCTGGATTGATTTAAGGTCTAGATTGACTTAAGATCTAAATTGATTTGAGGCCTGAATTGACTTGAAATATGGATTGATTTGAAGTCTGGATTGACTTGAGATCTTGATTCATTTTGTGCCTTATTGAAGTCTGGATTGATTGTAGTCCATGATAAAGTGGATTATTAGAAAATTTTGAATTAGACATGTCTTATGTTGTTAGTCTAATGATTATGCTGTTAGTCTAGTGATTAAATCCATAAACTTAATGTGGTGGGAGATGCTAACAAAATATCTAATAAATATTTAATATATTAGTTATTCATTTGATTGTTACTTAAGGATTTTAATTAGTAGTGGAAAAGGTAGAGAACAGACTAGCAAGGGTTTTTTACATATCTTAGATTATTCATTAGATTGCTTCTTCATGACTTTAATCTTAAGCAGAACAGGTCAAATCAAATCCCCTTATGAATGATCATAACTCGTTTGGAATATGAAGCTACCACAAGTTTTTTGAATTATGAAAAATCTAGACATTCATAGGACCATAGTCTGCATAAAATGTTGAAAAGCTATATATTATGGTGCAAAATTGCTAACAATAGGAACAACCACCTTAACAATTTTACACTAATAAAGGTGAAGTTTCATTTCCTTGATTTGTTAATTGATGGTAAAATTGATGATTTTCTTGGATATAATATTGCTTAAGATGTTAATATGAATGTCTTTTCAATGCTATAGCTAAGGTTTCTCCTAAATTTTGACTTACTTCATGTTAAGGTTTCATGTCTTTCTTTCATAAGCCTTCCAAAGAGTGGATCACTCTTGATTAGAAAGTGACCAAGGAAATATTAATTTCTCATTAATGTCTTCATAGAGGTTAATGAGGAATAAATGTGTACCATCATTGAATATCATAGTTGTTGATTGAAAAATTTTGCAAGTTACCAATATCAAAACTAAACTATTGCATCACCAACAAAATCATGGAAATAGGATTGCATAAATATCTTATATATAAGAAAATAAATCTAAATAAGTGTATACGTGACTTCTAATTTTTACAAGAAAATTTGATGAAGGTGAAAAACCAAGGGGAAAAAATCATGGGGATTAGTCTAGTTGAAATATTTTCATTAGTGTAATGTAAAGGAATACAAAGGGTACCTTCATCCACAACATAAGAAGATATTGATAAATTAAATTAAATTAAATCATAGAATATGTTTTTCATGAAGGTATAATTAATATCCATGAGTTGTCAAAGTTATCATCATGTATTAAGTGTTGAAATATAGTGTGCTAGGAATTTAAGAAGTTAGGCAATATTAGGTGATTTTTTTTAATATTCTCCTAATAAGAAAAGTGATAAGGCTATGATACAATGATAATAATATATTTATGTTTGGTAAACATGGGATGTTAATTATTGGAACACATTTAGTTGCAATCGATAGGAAATATCATAAATTAGGCTATAATGGGTGGTTGGCTTGGTCATTTTTATAGTAGGTTGGATAACCAACATGTTAAGAAAAGATACATTAGATTTTAGTTGTTATCACACATCAAATAGTAAGTATTGATAGGCATCATTTTATATTTGATTAGAATATATAGAATCAACTAATAATGGTTAGCCTACTTTGTAGTTTTATTAATGGAGAGAGGTTAGAGCTTTAAGAAGATGAAGGCTAAGTGTTGGAGGCTTGTGAACATTGAATATTTGTCATTGATGGTAACATCATTTTTTTATTAGCATTGAGTGATGAGTAATGATAAACATTAGGGAGTCGAATAATAGTGGAATGTTAATTTATTGACTCCTTATATAAGGAGACATGATGATCATTTTTTTTACATTAATCATTAGTTGTTCTTCTATGTCCATTTTATTTTTCTTGCAAGCATTTTTGATAGCCGATGGGAATATCTTTTGTAAGAATTGGGGAAATTAATTAGGTCTTTCTTTTAGTAGAAGTGAAGTCCAAACTATTGAAAAGATGGGTATTTGATTTTAATGATTAATGTTTTTTGGGAAATTCGACTGAAGATACTCATAAAATATGTGAAGTTAAAAAAATGGATGATAAACTTGTCATCCTTTTGATAGAAGAGGAGAATAATGATTAGGAATATGAGGGTTAGACATTAGAAGTTAATAGGAATGGAGATTTCCTAGCTAGGAAAATGGGTATTATGCATCGATCAAAAGCCACAATTAGGTGGCAATCATGACAAACATTTGTGTTGATTAACTAAAATAAATAGTTGGTAAACGGTACTTTGAAATTCTAAATGAATCTTATAATTCTTACTATTGAAAACTGTTACCATAATTAGTGGATCATAACCTAATTTTATAATTTTGTATGGACATTCTTGCCTTTTTTGCAATAATTCTTTACTCAACATTTCAATATATTATACTTAAGAATTTCACATTTTTTTTGGACATCTAAGTGGCTCAAAAAAACTTAAAATTGACCGATTTTGAGCTCATTGAATCCATTTCATCAATACTATTATTTTTTAATTAGTTTTCAAATTATAGGGGATGATTGACCCTCAAACTATATAAACAAGTTTTCAATTATGTTTATGAGTGTTTTATTTAGGTCTTTTTCTACCTAGGTTCAAGAATTCTTTAATATTGTCAGGTTAGACTCATATAATTACATTTCTTTAGCTACCAATTCTAAAAAAATGGACTTTAGGTTATCTCAAAATTATTTCTTTAAACTTTGGCTCAAATATTTTAGTTTTTTAAATCTAAAAATTACATTAAAATGCATTCCATGTCATTTAACTTTTGTGAGCATAATTAGGTGCATTACATGTTATTTAAACGCCAAAAATTTAGTAAATCTCAGCTTCTTGGGCATTCAAATCGTTGAATTGGTTAAATTTTTATGATGTTTCTTGTCAATAATGTAAAGCAACAAGCCTAAAAAAATTCATCATCATATTGTTCATATTTCTTAGTTCCCATTTTTTTCAAAATATATGATGTTTTATCTAATTTTATGCATTTTGACATTTTAATTGATGTGTGCAGCTTCATCTAGTAGCAAAGGAGATATGGACTATTGCATTGGTTCTTATGAAAATTTTGCCAATTAATTTGGCTGATTCAATAGTTCTTTTCCTATGCTACTTGTGCTTTGGGAACACATCCAAATATGGTTTGCAGAGGCCAAGAAAGGGACCCATTTATTTGAAAATTAACTCCCCAACCTACCCTGTTGTGGATGCTGGCACATTTTCAAAGATCAAATCTGGTCAGATTGAGGTACAACCAAATCTTATAATGATTGAATTAAAATCATTTTTAGTTCTTATTAAGATACTTGGTTATAGACTTTGAATTATTTCTTTTAATTCTTTCAAAATAATATGTAATATATGTTCAAATGTTACCATGAAATTTCTTTAATTTTGATTTTTTCAACATTTAGTTCACATCAGGTTAAATAATGCAAACATGGCCTACTAATCTTATTTTATTTTGATTCTTCAGATTTGGAGAATGAATTTAAAATTAAAATTTATACACTCAAGAAAATTTTAGGCAATTATAATTATTGGATATGAATTAAACCACGAATGGAAACATAGTTTAATGGAAAGCAATCTTCTAGCTAGAAATTGTAGAGTATGCCAAGAATGTATCGAAGATTTTGAATATATCTAAAAGATTTAGAAAATAGATAAGAGTTCTCAAGACATCCCACGAAAAGATCTCAAATATGCCTCCTTGTCCCATATTTATAGCATTTAGAGGGCTCCTTGGAAGGTTGTACTTAATAACAAAAGAAAAATATACAAATATAATACTTAGTAATGACTCCTAAAAGACTGTACTAGATATATGACATGAAGTGGCTCTACATCTTTAGATTAGTCCTTGATCCCAAGTTTAATCCTTTGAGCTAGTTACCCTGAACAAGTCTTCACTAGCAAACACTCCAGGCGTGTCACTTGGGAAGGATCATGATGGATGAGGCTATATGTATGAGTCCTCTTGTGAGTCTCCAGGATAATTTGGACATTTAGCCATGAAGGGAAGTCCCTTAGAATTAGAATGATTGTAGACTGAGTATTTTTTCAAGTTTGGGAGGTCATGATCATTGACTTATGAGGCATGCTTCTTATAGCTATATTGGTAGATATTACCATAGTTCTTTTAATAGAGAATGATCTCGAGACACTAATCCCCATCAAGACAAGTGTCCTCTCTCTCTCTCTCTCTCTCTCTCTCTCTCTATATATATATATATATATATATATATATATATTGCATGCAATGTGTCATTCCGATGAGTCCTCAATTTGGTCAATTTTAACAATCCTATCTCTTGCTAGAAAGCATATTAAGGATAATTAGAAATGCATTTGTATGTTCTTATTTTTCTTTTTGCCTTGTTATGTTATGTTGGTGATTGCCTTGTTATACTTATACGATATATGTTGCAACTTAGATTTTAAGATTAAGTTTTATTTAATGTGATTTTTGATGATACCAAAATATTGTTGTTATGATTATTGTTTCTCCTAACATATATTGGTTATATTTTGTTTTTGTTGTTTGTGTCTACTAATATTTTAGATAAAACATACTCCAGAGTGTCGAAGACTTCAAGACAAAGTAAATTAGGGTTATATGTTATGATGTAAATTTTATATTTTTCTTGAGTCTAAGAAAGTGTGATTGTTATTGGGTAACAGTGCACACACAAAATGGGGAGTGAGACAAAACATGAAAGTTTAAAACTAATTATACTGTACATTTTTAAATTGTATTGGATGAATTTTCATTATAGTTCTTCCAAAATGAAGTTAATCAGATCATGCTGAGAATTTTTTTTTTGTTTTTTGTACTAAATGATGTAAGTTCGTACAGATGACTCGTACAGTTTGAAATGGGTGCGTACCAGTTCATCTCAAAATTAACTCATCCTTTTTTTTACTGTTTGTACTGTATGATAATGTTTCATACAAATGACTCACAAAGTATAAAATGTGTGCATACCAATTCATCCCAAATGATCTCATCAATTTTTGAATTGTTTGTAATGTATGAAGTTGGGTTCGTACAGACGACACATAGAGTACGAAATGGGGTTGTCTACATTCATACCAAATGAAGCATGATTTATTTAAACTGTTTGTACTGTACGAAGTGGGGTTCATACAGATGACTCACAATGTATGAAATGAGTTTCGTACAAAATCTTACCAAACAAATTGGTTCAGTTTTGAACTGTTTGTACAGTATGATGTTAATTCATGCAGATAATTTACAGAGTAAAAAATTAGGTTCATACTGGATCATATATGACTTTTTGAACTATTTATATAGATGATACTCAATCATACTATACAATCTGAGTACATTCCAGTTAAAATTTTTATTTTTTTGGATGATTTTTCTTATCTTTCATATATAAGTGTCCTAAAAATTAACACTCCATATCTTACTGTGAATTTCTCTTAAGAGTGGATAAGGAGAGTGTTTGGGAGTGTGATTTAGGAGAGAAGAGTGAGAGATATTATGAGAAGAAATTATGCGGGGAAACACAAGGTTGCCCAAAGGTAAGGATCTCTTGTTTATTCTTGAAGATTGTCCCTACTTCCATGAAATCTTTTGAAAGAAGATTTTTAAAGAAGATCATGATACTTTGCCATCACCAGAAGGGTAAGAAAGGATGGTGGTACCTAATCATCACCAAGAGGATGAGAAAGGAAATTGGCACTCTACCGGCACTAGGAGGGTAAGAAAATACGTCGGTACTCTACCACACCAGGTTGGTGAAAGAGAGGTTTTTGTAAGGGCTTCTCCACCTTGCTATGGGAGGAAATGGAGAGGCACTTAGATTTAGTGCAATACCTGAGCAAGGAGTGTTGCAAATCTATTTTTATGACTTATGTTTTGATGATTGACAAACACTATGGATTCTCTTGGACAACATGTTACTTCTAACTTTTCAGGAATCAAAGATCGGACGAACAAACGAAGCCAGTTCAAGATTGCGTAGGTTTAGGGTTGAGTACTCAGTCTGTACTTTATTTTTTTTTCTCTTCTTGAGTCTGTTTGTAATGTTCAAAGAGACTGATGCTAAGTAACCCTACACACACACACTTAAGAAACTTAGAATTTCTATTTTTACTCACATCGGCCAGGACGATATTTTTATCGGCCTGGACGATTTAGTTTAAAACAGAGATTCTATTCAGGATTCTTAATTAAGGCAGCTGTCTTTAACAGATCGTCTTGGACGATACGTGTATCGGCCAGGATGATAAGCTCAAAATAGAAAGAAGCTGCCGCCATAAATAATTATGGTATTCTATAATTTTTGGTAATCAGCCAGGACGATCTTGGATCGGCCTGGACGATATTCACAATTATGCCTTAATTAATCAGACAAATTAAGGAAGTAATTAAGGATGATTGATACCATCATATCATCTTGGACGATCGCAGGATCGACCAGGAAGATCTATTCAAAAATCTTAGTTACTTATGGACGATAAATATCAGACAACTTAAATTCAGGGCGATGCTCTGGACAATTTTCCTCTGATTTAAACTAATCGGCCGGGACTATCGTGAGATCAGCCTGGACGATCAAGCCATTTTTAAATCGTCCAGTTTGCATTCAGGGTGATGCTCTGGCCGATCTTCTGAGATTTGTACTGATCGGCTAGCATGATGTTCATATCGACCTAGACGATATTGTCGGCAACTTGCAATTAATGAGCTCCTTTGAAGCTCTTCTATTTAAGAGCTATTGTTCAACGTTTTGAACAATATTTTACTGCTGCCTTGAATTGAGAAGACCTTGAGGAGAGAAAGAGAGAGAGAGAGAGAGAGAGAGAGAGAGAGAGAGAGAGAGAGAGAGAGAGGAAGAGAGGATCTTGTGAGGGGATTCACAAGGATTGCTTCGAGGATTGCTCTACTTCTTCTTCATTTAGAGTTTCTCATTTGTGGAAAGGTCGGTAGATGTAAGGATTCAGCATCTGATTGTGGTTCTCTGCCAGCTTCAGGAGGAAGCAAAAGGAGATAGGTTCTCTGCCTTGCCGGGGTGGCAATAAGGAGGTTCTTTGTAAAGGCTTCTCCGCCTAGCTGTGGGGGCTAAAGGAGAGTCACGATTGTAGTGCAATACTCGGAGGGTACCTCCGGGGAGTGGATGTAGGTCGAGTTGACCAAACCACTATAAATTTCTGTATTCTTATTTCTTGCTTCCGCACTTTAAATTTCCGCGCTTATTTTTCTTGTGGTGTGATTTTGGTTTATGAGATTTTTACTTCTTTGTGAAAAGAATTTTTTAAAATACCAATTCACCCCCCTCTTGGTTAGCTTGGGCCAGTTCTATAGGGCTTAACATCCCTAACGATCTTTCAATCCATTCCGGTGGTTTGTAATGAATGGATCAGATGAATCCGGATGGGATCCATTCGTCTATTGCTCTTAGAAGTCGGATCAAAGCCTTGAAACGATGAAATCACGTTTGTCCGTATCAGAGAGAATGAACAGGTTGAGTTGACCAAACCACTATAAATTTCTGTGTACTTATTTCTTTCTTCCGCACTTTAAATTTCCGCGCTTATTTTTCTTGTGGTGTGATTTTAGTTTATGAGATTTTTACTTCTTTGTGAAAAGAATTTTTTAAAATACCAATTCACTCCCCCCTCTTGGTTAGCTTGGGCCAGTTCTATAGGGCTTAACATCCCTAATGATCTTTCAAGTGGTATCAGAGCGGGATTCATAAAAATCAGTTTGAAAACTTTTTGAATTTTGATCCATGGCTAACTTTGGGAATCGTAACACTACGGAAGGGTATTCTATTTCCCGACCTCCACTATTCGATAACCTATCTTTTTATTTCTGCAAAACCCGCATGTCAACATTTTTATAATCTACTGATTATCGCATGTGGATGTTTATCAAAGAAGGTTATTCTCCACCTTCTCATGAAATTAATGGTGCTAAAACTGAAATTACGTTTACTGAATGGACTTTCGATGAAAGAGATTTAGCCCAATTAAATGCAAAATATTTGAACTATTTTTTCTGTGCTTTAAAATCTGAGGATTATATGCGTGTCTCACTTGTAAAACTGATAAAGAAATTTGGGATAAATTGTGTATCACTTATGAAGGCACTAATGAAGTTAAACAATCTCGTTTGAACATTCTCTTGCATGACTACGAACTTTTTCGTATGAAACCTCATGAATCAATTTCTGACATGTATACTAGGTTTACTCAAATAGTTACTTCACTGCATGCAGTAGGAAGAGAACTTTCAAACTTTGAAAAAGTAAACAAGATTTAGAGATGCTTGCCTTCGTCATATGATGCTAAAATCACAACTATAACTGAATCTAAGGATTTGAACACTTATTCTATTGATAACTTACTTGGCTCACTCATTGCTTACGAGCAAGGGGTGAATCAAAAAAATCTTGATGCAAATGAGAAGAAGAAGGAGAAAATAGTTGCACTGAAGGCACACAAATCAGATTCTGAAACTTCCGAGTCTGAAAGCGATGGAGTTGCCTTCATCATAAGGCAATTCAAAAGCTTTCTAAGGAAGAAGCAAACGCATCATTGAAGAAAAGGTAAGGATCATAAACATTCTAAAGGATCTTCTAATGTCGTTTGTTATGAATGCAGGAAACCAGGACATGTGAGAACTGATTGCCCTACACTTAAAGATCACTCAAGTAAAGGAATGGGTGAGGAGAAACCTAAGCTAAGGAAGGACAAGATCAGAGCACAAAAAGAATTTTGGGCGGATTCTGCATCGGACTCATCAGAGACGGAACCAGAAGATGAGACATCGAAATTATGCTTGATGGCGGACGACAATCTTGATCAAGAAGAGGAATGTGAACTTTCCTACGACCAATTCACCCCCCTTTTGGTTACCCTTCAGAAAATTTTATTAGGTCTAACAACCTACTCAAACTTTTAAGTGGTATCAAAGCCTATTTAAAAAATTAAGGTTTAGACAAATTTTTGAAAATCAATCATGGTTAGTTTTTGAAATATTAACACTCCTGAAGGATATTCGATCACTATATCATCGCTATTTGATAACATTCCTTTTGACTTTTGGAAAACTCGTATGTCAACTTTTCTACAATCACTTGACTATCATATGTGGATTTTAGTACAAGAATGTTACACTAGACCCACTAGACTTGTTGATGGCATTAGGATTGAAATACTATTTACTAATTGGAAAATAGAGGAAAAAGTCTTTGCTTAGTTAAATGCAAAATATTTAAATAATTATTTTTGTGCCCTAAAATCTGAGGACTATATGGGTATATTAACCTGTAAAATTGGAAAAGTAATTTGGGATAGACTTTATATAACATATGAAGGAACTAATGAGGTGAAATAATGCAGATTGAATATTTTATTACATGACTATGAACTTTTTCACATGAAATCGAATGAATCAATCACAAATATATATACACATGTTATGCATATAGTTTCCTCATTGCATGCTTTAAGTAGGAAACTAACGAATTTTGAAAAAGTTAATAAAATCCTATATTGTTTACTTATTACTTATGATGTAAAGATAACTACCATAACTAAGTCAAAAGACCTAAATGTTTATTATATTGACAATATGCTTGGATCACTAATTACTTATGAGCAAGGAGTCACTCAAAGACAAATTGATGTAGGTGATAAACGGAAGGAGAAAAATATCACATTGAAGGTGGATGACTAATAAAGTGATCAATCATAGCATAAGGATGAAGAAGATATTACACTAATAATGAGGCAATTCAAAAGTTTCCTAAGAAGAAAATAATAGAGATATTAGTAGTGGAATAAAGGTAAGTTCAACAAGAATGCAAAAAATTCTAATGATATCATTTGTTATGAATGAGGGAAAACCTAGACATATTAAAATTGATTACCCAAATCTCAAAGCTAATCCTAGAAAGCAGAAAGTTAAGAAGAAAACCAATATTACGAAGAGCAAGAAAAGACTACAGAAAGCTTTCTAGGTTGACTCATCTTCAGACTCCTCAAAAATAGAAGTAAAAGAGGAAGTCACAAACTTGTGCTTAACTGCAGACAAACTTGATCAATTGGATTAAGAGGAGGTATGAGATTTATCTTATGATGAATTATTTGAATTTTTTTAGAAAATACATATTGTATATAGGAAATTCAAGAAACTACATGATAAACTGAATATAGAATATTTAAATTTACAAAAAGAGCATCAATTTCTTTAGGAATGATACGCATCCATAGATAGCAACCACATGACATTATCTGATGAATTTGATGATTTGAATAAGAAACATATTTTATTGAAAACATCCTACACTGATCTTAAGAATGAATGTAAGGTCTTTATAGATGAAGAAAATTAAAGAGAACATGTGTTAAAAGTTGATAATAATATTTTAGAAAGCCCAAACTCATATCTAAAAGAAAAATTGAAAGCTTTTAAGGAAAATAGAACACCCCCTATACTTGAACAATTTTTCAATCCTGATTAGAGGTGTATAATTTCAAAATATAGGAAAAGACATTATAACTCACATAGATTGATAAATCATTTTCCTGGTGTTAAATGCTTTTTATGTGGAATGATAGGACATGTCTCTCATACTTGTATAATTCATAGTATAATACATCTAGTGTGGAGACCTAAGAAGTATAAAATATAGCATATCAAACATGCATCTAGATTATATTTGGGAAGAGGTGAACCCAAATTTATTTGGATTCCCAAGTCTAATGTTTAATAATTTTATAGAAATACTCTCATATAAGTTCTCGTGAGAGCATTTGATACCTGGACAATAGATGTTTGAAGCATATGATTGGAGATAGAACTCAATTCATATCACTGAAACTTATGAATGAAAGCAAAATGACACTGGGAGACAATACCACTAGGCAAGTGGTGGGTATATGTATGATTGGAAACAAGAACAATTTCTTTATTGTGATTATATTATTGGTTGAAGGCTTAAAATATAACTTATAAAGTATTAGTTAGCTTTATAATAAGGGTTATAGTGTTAATTTTTTTTTCTACAAGATATATTATATGCCAAAAAGGAATTCATGTGATGTATGAAAATAGGATATATAATGTATACATGCTAGATTTAAACTTTTTTAAATCTTCTAATTCTTTTTATCTCAAAACAATCACTGATAAATCATGATTATGACATAGAAGACTTCATCATGGAAGCATAAAAAATCTTAGGAAGATTATCCATAAAGAGTTGGTTAGAGGGTTATCTAAATTAGACTTTACTAAGGATCACCTGTGTGATGCATGACAATTAGAAAAGTAAGTGAAGTCCACCTTTCATTCAATTAAAGATCTTAGAACTAGCAAACCACTAGAAGTCATACACATGGATCTTTTTGGACTGATTAGCACTGTAACTTTAGAAGAGAATATTTTTGGGTATGTAATCATTAATGATTATCCAA
The DNA here is from genome assembly GCF_001605985.2 of Dendrobium catenatum. Classification (NCBI taxonomy): domain Eukaryota; kingdom Viridiplantae; phylum Streptophyta; class Magnoliopsida; order Asparagales; family Orchidaceae; genus Dendrobium; species Dendrobium catenatum. The sequence continues at coordinate 1,204,577 of NW_021318912.1, forward strand.
GATTCACTTTGGTTAAATTTTTATCATATAAGAGTGAATCATTTGATGAATTTATAAAATTTTCTTTTTGGATTCAAATAAAGATAGGGTATGAAATTCTAACAATTCAAAGTGAGCATGGAGGAGAGTTTGAAAATGAAATATTAGAAGATTTTTATAAAGATCAAGAAATTGATCATAACTTTTTCAGCACCTAGGAACCCTCAATAGAATGAGTAGGTTGAAAGAAAGAACAAAACTTTGATAGAAGCCGCTAGAGCCATGTTGGATGAAGATTTACTTCCAAAGTATTTTTGAGCTAAAGCGGTTAGTACGGTTTATTATATTCTAAATAGAATGACCATTAGATCCAAGTTTAACAAGATACCTTATGAACTTCTTAAGGGGAGAACACCCAATCTTTCACATTTATATATCTTTGGATGTAAGGTGTTCATTCATAATAATGGTAAACATTTTTTAGGAAAATTTGATCCTAAATCTCACGAAGGAATTTTTCTAGGATATTTTAGTCTTTGCAAATCCTATAGGGCTTTAACAAGAGGACTTTGGTAGTTGAGGAGACAAATCTGATATTTCTAAAGAGCCAAGATTAGAGGAAGAACATATTAAAGAGTTCTCCCAAGGAATTTGAATAATAAATCTTGAAGAGAATGTTGGAACAAAAAATATATTGCCTAGATAATATAAATTTTCTAAAAGTCAGCCTAAAGAATTGATTTTAAGTGAACCAAGTGAATGTGTTAGAACTAGGCATGGACTTAGCAAAGAAATGAACCATTCATCTTTTATATCAATGATTAAGCCCACTAATATAAATCAAGTACTTTTTAATGAATTTTAGATTTTGGCCATGCAGAAAGAATTGAATCAATTTATTAAAAATGATGTTTGAAAATTGATTGAAAGATATAAAGATCATAGTATTGTTGGAACTAAGTGGGTGTTCAAAAATAAAATGAATGTGTCAAGTGTAGTTGTTAGAAATAAGGCAATATTAGTGGCCAAGGAGTATAATCAAATATAAGGAAATGATTTTAAAGAAACTTTTATCCCAGTAACCAGACTTGAAGCGATAAGGGTGTTACTAGACTTTGCCTATTTTAAAGGTTTTAAATTATTTCAAATGAAAATTAAGAGTACCTTTCTTAATGGGGAGATACAAGAGGGAATTTATGTTGAGCAACCTCTTGGTTATGAAAATTAAAAATTTCTTATTCATGTGTTTAAAATGAAAAAGGCATTATATCGACTTAAATAGGCACTTAGGGATTAGTATGAGAGGCTAAGCACTTTCCTTCTAGAAATATTATTTGTTAAAGGAAGTGTGGAAACCACTCTACTCTTAAAAAGGGTAGAAGATGACATACTCACTATTTAAATATATGTTGATGATATCTTGTTTGGATTCACTAATAAAAATCTTTGTGATAATTTTTAAAAATAATGAGTAGTGAAATTGAAATGAGTTTGATAGGAGACTTAAGTTACTTTCTTGGTTTTAGTATAAGGAAAAAAGAGGATAGAAAATTACATAGCCAGTCAAAGTATAATAGGACATCCTCAAGAAATATGAAATGGATAAGTCTAAACCAGTGAGTACACCAATGATTTTCTTAGTGTAGTTAGATAAGGACTCCAAGGGAAAATATATTAATCAAATAAATTTAGAGGAATAATTGGATCATTAATTTACTTAACTCCTAGTATATCAGATATCATATTTAGTGTTTGTTTGTATGCTAGATTTCAAGTTGATCGAAAGGAATCACATTTGACTGTTGTTAAAAGAATTATAAAATATCTTTTGGGAACTCAAAACTTAGGGATTTGGTAGACTAAACATAGTTATTCTTTTAAAATTATTGGATATTCTGATTCAAATTTTGCAAGATGCAGGGTTGATTAGAAAAGTTCTTCTAAAACTTGTCAATTCATAAGAAACTCTTTAGTTTTTTTGTCTAGTAGAAAATAGAATTTAGTAGCCCTTTCTACTACTGAAGTATAATACATTGCCATAGTTAGTTGTGTGTCACAAGTTCTTTGGTTAAAATAATAACTTATTGATTTAGGATTTTTTATTGGCACAATTCCAATTTTCTGTGATAACACAAGTACCATATGCATTTCAAATAAACCTATTCAATATTCTACAAAAAGTTTATAGATATAAGGCATCACTTCATTAGAGATCATATCACTAAAGGAGAAATTGAGCTATTTCTATAAGTACTAAGAATCAACTTGTAGATTTTTTTACAAAACCACTAGCTTTTGAAACATTTAGCATCTTAAGAACCAGATTATGTGTGATTAATATTCTTGCTCAAAATTGTAGTTTTGCAAATTTGATTTCTAAGGTATTTTATGTATGTTGATGTGTTTAGTTTATTTCTTTGTTTGTTTTTTGTTAATGGTTGGTTTTTCAACTATTTTATGTTTGTTTGTCCAATTGTATTATTTTGTTCTCACTATTACATGTCATGGATCTTGGGTGATTTGTTTTTTGAAAAGAGTTTCATTTATCATGTCTTATATTAATTTTTTATTCTTATTGTATGTACCACTTTCATTCTGTATGAATTCTAATGTCTATACATGATATTTTTTTCTGAGTTGAGCAGACGCGAATGTGATTTTTATATGCATATCATATTGTATGATACAGCTTCATACTATATGAATTAATAATTTTTGTTTGTATGAATGGGGCACATATTCTAATGATAGTTATTTTCAGAAATTATACGTATGAAATCACATTTTTTCTGTATGATCATATTATCAGTTTACATATGGATGAACCTAACTACTAGATACTATCTTTAATATTCTGATTCTCCCGGATGAACAAGTGTTCATTTGTATGATCATACTGGTCAGAAAGTTATACGAAATGACTCCTCGGGAATGGCAGTTTACGAAAAGCAATTTCATTTTTAGCAGTTTTTATTCATATTTTTGAAATTATTTTCATCACATATGATCTCATAATTTTACATACAAACCCATTCCGTACTGTATGATCGTGCCATTTTTTTTAAATTGGAAGGTATTCGATGGTTTTTACGTTATAATCTTCTTCAATCCTAAAACATCTCATGTTCTAACTCTCAAAATGGCTAGCTGTAGCAAGTGAGAATGAAATTACAAGTCCTCTTCCTCTCATTCTGGTAAACTTGACAAGAACTTTCTCTCAAAAAATAATGAAGAAGCCTACGATCATTTCTTTTAGGCTAAGATAACTCTATCTCGTCTCTTAATCCAAAGTGACATTAACTTTCCAGTTATGCCTTCTTTTTATTCAACTCAATTCTCTTTCATGAAAACTCTAATTTATGCTTATCATCATGACACATTCCATTTTTTCCTTGAAAATATGATAATTAATGAAAAATCATACTAAGATGTCTTTATTTGTTTTTATATAGTGAGTAGAGATTACAAAGGAAGATTTAGTTATCTTCCAACAACTTAGAACTGAAGGGATTATGGCGCACATAATGAGCTCTAGAATTAATTTTGACTGGTCTATAATTAATCAAACTCTTAGAGTTGTTACTTCAGTCAATCACCTATATCGTGTATACACCTTGAACTAAAATTCTATGGTCATCCAGCATGTATTAAAAACTTCTATTATACCTAAAGTTCGTGATGGTATAAACCTAACTCCTTTATTATTTACAATCACAGAAGCCTAATTAATTATGGACTATATATATAAGCTTTTCGATATTAGACTTCCTCATAATAGGAGAAAGAAAAATGTGGCTTCAGGACATTTGGTGGCTTATATTCTAGAAATGAAATATAACTTGATTCATCCTGATCCACCTTCAGCTTCCTATCTATTTTACTAATGCTTCTTTCTATTCAATTTTTAACCAAGACCAAGGAGATGAAAGAGAAGAATATTATAAAGAAGGAGCACCTGTTATTACTCCTGCACCTGCACCTGCACCTCATCATAAAGTAAAAAGATACACAAAGTGTTCTAGGCTTGAAAATATGTACAAAATGTGTCAAAACTTTAAAAAGATGTGCAATATTTGCCAAAATATAAAGAAACACAAAATTAGACCAAACTGAAAAGATGCACAAAGTGGCCAAAAATTGAAAAGATGCGTAATGTCTCCAATTAAAAGTTTCATACAATTCTTTCATTTATCTTTCTATTTCTTACACAAATCCATTTAATCAATAATAGTCTACACTATTAAATTAGAAACTATTTAATGTTTATTTCATCATTTTTGTAATAATTATTTTTATTTGATATGTGTAGAATGAATAGTGAACTTGGTTGACTTTTCTTATCATAATTATTCTTTGATTTAAAATATGAGAATTTCCTTTTGCATTAGGACGTTCATGTTGTCTTTTCAAATAGTTTAAAATCTTCTTCTTCATCATCTATTAAATTTTTCAATAGAAACTTTCCTTTTAAAGAGGTACTTCCCTTTTTTTTGTTGTCAAAAGGGGGAATCATTATTTATTATTTGTTTATATAAGTTAATTATGTGTGTTTGATTGTTGTGTATGTTGTGCTTGTGTTTTTTAGGTATTGATTATAGTTTTGTTGTTGTGTTGTTTTTTAATTTGTTATTTTGATTTTGAATGATAACATAATTTAATCGTATGTGCTTGATTGTTGTGTCTGGTGTGTATATGTTTTGTGGGTATTGATTGTTGTTTTGTTGTTGTGTTATTTTTGAATTTGTTATTTTGATTTTGAATGAAATCCTTTGTTCTTTAATTGAGCATTCATGAGAGGGAGCATAGGAGAAAAATGACCTTTACTGTTACCTCAAACAATAATTTTTCACCATCATCAAAAAGTGGGAGATTGTTACAACTTAGATTTCAAGATTAAGTTATATATAATGTGATTTTTGATAATACTAAAATATTATTATTATGATTACTATTTCTCCTAAAATCATTATATATTTTTTATTTTTATTTGTTTGTACTAACATTTCAAAAAAATCATACTCTAGACTGTCGAAGACTTCAAGACAGAGTATATTAGGGTTTCATGTAATTAAGTCTATAAATTTTCTATTTTTCTTGAGTCTGAGAGAGTGTGATTGTAATTATGTAACTGTGCACACACACACACACAAACACACACTAGGGGAGTGAGTCAAAATTTAAAATTTAAAACTAATCATACTATACGATTTAAAATCATATTGGATGATTTATCATTTTAGTTCCTCCAAAACAAAATTAATCAAATTATGCTCTAAATTTTTTTTATTGTTTTTATTATATTATGTATGTTCATACAGATGACTCACAGAGTACATAATGGGTGCATACCAGTTCATCCCAAATGAACTCATCCTTTTTTGGCTATTCATATTGTATAATACTATTTCATACAAACGACTCACAAAGTATTAAATGGGTGGGTACCAATTCATCCCAAATGATCTCATCAATTTTTGAATTATTCTTACTGCATTAAGTTGGGTTCATACAGATAACTCACAGAGTAAGAAATGCGATCATCCATATTCTTACCAAATGAAGTATGATTTGTTTAAATTGTTTGTACTGTACGAAGTGGGTTTTTATTGATGACTTATAGTGTATGAAATGTGGTTCGTACGAGATCGTACCGAACGAATTGGTTCATATTTGAACTATTCTTACAGTACAATGTTAGTTTGTATAGACAATTGGTAGAGTACAAAATCAGGTTCGTACAGGATCATATATGACTTTCTAAACTATTTGTCTAGACAATCCTTAATTATATTGTACAATTTAAGTACGTTCCAATTGAAATTTTAGTTTTTTCTTGTCTTTCATGTATAACTGTCCTAAAAACTGACATTTTATATCTTGCTATGAATTTCTCTTAAGAGTGGATAAGGAGAGTATTTGGGAGTGTGATTTAGGAGCGAAAGTGAGACATCTTATGTGAGGAAATTGTGAGGGGATTCACAAGGTTATCCAAAGGTATGGATCTCTTATTTATTCTTCAAGATTCTTCCTATTTACTTGAAGGCTTTTGAAGAAGATTTTTAAAGAAGATCACAGTACTCTATCATCACCAAGGGGTGAGAAAGAATAGTGTTACTCTTCCATCACCAAGAGGGTGAGAAAGGACATTGGTACTCTTCCATCACCAGGAGAAAGAGAAAAGACGTTGGTACTTTTCCGTATCGGGTTGGTGGAAGATAGGTTTTTGTAAGAGCTTCTCCACCTTGTTATTGGAGAAAAAGGAGAGTCAATTTGATTTAGTGCAACACTTGAAGAAGGAGTCTTCAAGGAGTGGATGTAGGTCTAATTGGACTAAATCAGTATAAAATCTTATGTTATTCTATTCTTTTACTTTTTACTACATTTTTCTTTTTTGCACTTTAAATTCTATCATTGTGTCAAATATCTTAAATCTAAGAGAATTTTTAAATTATTAATTCACCCCCACCCTCTTGGTTAGCCTTGTGACAGTTTCCTTAGGTCTAACAAACTACTCAAACTTTCAATACATCCTACCTTTTTCTTAATTAATATAGATAATGGCAAGGAGTTAACTCAGGCTTTTTTCTCCTTGATGTGGTAAATGTTATCCAAGAATCGATTTAAGTATTATAATTTAAGGTTGTGGTGAGTTAATGGTGATGTTTAGTGGCGAGTGAGTCGATTCACTAATTACTTCTCACCAAATGAGGTGAAGAGAGTGCTCATGTTGTTAGGGAATTTTTTAAGAGAGTACTCCAAGGACAAATGTACTTTAGGATGAGTGAGGTGAGATATATAAAATCTGTAGATAATAATGAAGGTTTGGCTATACTTGAATTTAACATGGTCTTCAATTAGCAAGCTTCATGCAAGGAGGAGATGGATGGAATGAGTGTAACTAGTGATTGAAATTACCTAGTACCTTATATTTATTTCAATATTTGACATGTGAGGCAATTGAGTATGTTATAGTTTAAGAATAAATAAAAGATTTTTTTTTCTTACTTGTCTCTTCATATTTTAGGTTTCTATTTATCTTCGTTAGTGAAAAACTTTTTTTCCTTAAGTATTGTGCTCGACTCCTATATGTATAGGGTTGAGGTAGCTTGTAACTATGGTAGTACTCATGTTGAAATAACTATGGAATTCCCTTAAGTGTGAATTCCACTATACAACACCACTAATAATAACAACAACATCAAGGTTTTATCCCCCTACATGGGGTCAGCTACATGAATCCCTTGGTGAAACCCTCCTTCTGCCAAAATTTCTATTCATCGTGGGAGTAATCACTTAGATTCACATAATAAAATTATTATTATTATTATTATTATTATTATTATTATTATTATTATTATTATTATTATTATATTTCAGAAAAGAGAGAATTTATACTTGAAGGATAATCTCATTTCTAGTCTTATCATTGCCTTAGATAGGCATCACCTCATGCCACACTTTCTAGTCTCTATGATGGAAACCATTTAGACTTGATGGTTAGAAGGGACTCATGCACCACTAATTAATGATCTTATCATAGAGGGGGAGGCCTACCTACTATGACTAGGCTTATGAGAGTCAAGGTTTTCTTTAATTCACATTGATTGATTCATTCTCATAATTTTCTAAAATTTAATGAAAATAAAGGGGTAAATTAGTGGATGATTTAGAGATTTCTGAAAATTTTAAATTGAATATTTTTTTATTATTATTTATCAACTAATTTGAGTGAATAAATTTGTTAAGCTTATTAAAATTTTATAATAACTTTCTAAAGTGACTTGAATTAGAATAGTGAGGTGACTTCACCTAAAAAAAGACATTCCTTCCATAAGAGGCTTCAACTCTTCTATAGATCTTGTACATAGGTGCATAAACTATCCTATAGGGAGCACTATGTTTCTTTTATACTTTAACAACATTATAGACCATGTTGGCATCAAACTTAGTTTGTAAACCTCTTATATTCCATAGGTTGACCAGTACTAGTTAGACCAATTTTGGTCTCTTTGTACTAGCTGATAATAAAGAGTTGGTCAACCAAATCCTAACATGGAAAATGTAGGTTGTTTATTCTCATTCCTTTGATGTCAACCACTATTTTCATGCTTGTGACTTGCTCAAGTGCTAATGAGGAGCTAGCAAATCATTGTTCATCAATAGGCGAGTTCACATTTTGAATTAAAAAAGAAGGTGAGTATCTCAAGTGTTATATTTACTTTTATTTTTAATTATATACTTGCTTAATTAATGAACTTACTCATAAAAAACTTATATATATTGATTATAATTTATTATATATATGATCAGGTTTAGAAGTTTTCCTTAAGAGTAATGTATTTTCAAGTCATTTGCAGTCTAGGTCCTTAGCTCCTCCTTCGATGAATATGGTTATATCATACGTGATAGGATTGAACTACTTTTTGATGATGTAAAGGCAATCCAAAGATATTCCAAGCTTACGAATATAGACTTATGAGTTTTGGCATGTATATTCTGTCTAATAAAGCTGCCAAGATGGAAGGAATTTTCATTGATGTTGGTAATTTAGTTTTTATCCAATCTTTCTCCTTAATTATTACTTGTTTTAGGGAAATCTAGTGTCAAATTTCCTCTAAGAGGTCAACTACTATTTTCAATCCTTTCTAGTTTCTTTCTTCCCACTTATTTTGCTTTTTATTCCTAAATTGGTAGCTATAATCACTCGCTAGCTATGTAGTTCAAGTTCAACTTGAAGTAAGTCTTTAGTGCAATGTGAGATTGAGAATGGTGTATGAACTATTGCTAAGGTGGGAGTTCATCTTAATGCTCATATTACTAAGGGTTGTGCTTCAAGCAATTTACCTTTTGCTCATTATAATTTCCTCCATATGAGATTTAATATTTTTTATTGTTTATTGCTTACACTCCCCCTTGGTCTATGAGACTTTTGATCTTTATAATTTCCTCCTTGGGATTCAATATCTATTTGTTTTCTACTTACATTTTCCCCTTAGTCTGTGAGTAGTTCATCAAGATGAATCGTATCTATAGATGAGCTATGATCCATTGTTAATTATTATTATTAGAGGGAAATCGTATCTATAGATGATGTCAAGCCATAGGAAGTTTTTTGTAACCTCCATAACATTCTTAACACAAGCCTTCGCTTTAATCCCTTTCTTAAAGTAATATGTCATTATGAGGATAAAGTTTCTTGATCCATCTAATGGTAAGAAGGGACTGATAAGATCAAGTCCATACATGATAAATGGCCAAGGAGTAATGATGAGTTAGAGCTTTTGATAAGGTTGAAACAACATGGTGATGAGTTTTTGGCATTGTTGCAACCTCATTATGAACTTCTTTCATCCATTTGAAGAGTTGGCCAGAAGTTTTCTTTTTATGGGATTTATTAGGTGAGTTTTCTTTCTTGAAATTAGCTCCTATACTTACCTGATTATACTTCATAAGGATTCTCTCATGCATGTCGTCCCTTATGCATCATAGCTTAAGAAAAAATTTTAACCTTCTTAGTAATTCAACAAAAACTATTAAGTAATATGCAACTTTTATTTTAAACCACCTTGGGTTAGGTCAGCTATTTCATTATTTTTTTTTCTATATTAGGATATCCCAAATATGGATTCATCGAACTCATTGAGTGACTCTCATTCATGTGCATGCCTTCTTATTATTCTTCTTCATTAATTAAGGGTTTAACTTTCTTCAATGACGGTCACTCATTTGGGTTGCCCTATTTTGAGATTGAGCTTATGAGTTGATTTTTCCTCCTTAGGATTCATATTTTATGAAGTAGGAAAGTTCACTAATCTTAGCCCTTACCTTGGAGAGATAATCAATAAAATCTTACACTTGCTAGTTATTTACTTATAATTAATTGAGAATCAAAATAGTAATTAGCATTGTAGCACCTATTATTGCAATGAATTGTAGCCCAATGATTGAATCCTTACACATATCTTATGTTTTGTGATAGGAAATTAAATATTGGTTTCCTATGTGGTAATTATTTATGTAGGACTTTAAGATGTCACTTTTCCCTATTCTAGGATTATTTGATGCTCTATCAATTTATAGATTCTATGCTTTATATTGGACACTAACTACCGCTATTTAGTCATAAGTGTCATAAGGAAGTTAATTATTTCATAGGCCTTTATTGCTTTTGTTGGCATGTAAGTTATTTGTTGAACTCACTTAGCACAAAAAATCATATTAGTAGTTTTCCAGAGTGATCTGACTTGGTTAGTGAAACTTTAATTTGGTTGCAAGTTACTACTTGGATTGAGTGAGCCTTAAAATATGGCTATATACATCGAGTATAAGTTATAAGAGCCCACAAAATTTTCTTTCTGGAACATTATCTATACTAGTTTCCTCTTAGGGTTTTGTTAGCATTTGACAATTTCTTTTTTATTCTTCTTAAAAAAGTATTGAGGTTATTACATCCTTGCAAACTTTTAAATATAATAACACATTTTCATTTATACTCAGGCTTTGTAGTAGCAATGGAGAGGAGAGAGAGGAGGATTTTATTCTTTTGGAAGGTGGCTTCACCTTTTAAGTAACCTAAGATAGCAAAATAAACTCAAACAATGTTAAGGTGATCCATCTAATGCTATTGAAAAAACAATCTTAAGGACATGCAATAACTCACTAAAAAAGTTGCCAAGCTCAATCAGTTAATCTCTAAATCAGGAGAAAGGTTCATGCCCATATTAGTGTACTAAGGAGCAAAAAGAAGTTATCTTGGATAAATGGATCAAAAGAACTAGCCTAAACATGTGCCAAAAATTTATTTTTAGAGGTTTAATTGCATGTTTCCTTTAATGATTGGAAAGTTACTATTTTAGGTTTATTATGTGTTAGTCGGGTGACTTGCTCTTTATAGTAGTTCATCTGCATACACTTTTCAATATCTAATTTATCATCCTTTGGTTTGTCACCTTAGAATTCTTGTGATCAAACTATATGATTTTACATTAATAAATTCCTATACATGTGATGAAGTCTTTTTATAGTTGCTAGGGTGCATCTGGATTTGATGATAACCTAAGAATCATCCATTAAGGTTAACACCAAGAATCTAACAATCAAGTCCATAAGTGAGTTAATTTTAGAAAGTGGAAATCCTTCGTTTGGGCATGTTGAGTTAAGTTTGATATAGTTAGCACGCATCCTCCATAGACTATTTTCTTTTGCTACAAGACTATAATAAAAATCCAATCAAGGTACTATAATTATCTAATAAAGATGGAATTAAGTAGCTTTTCAGGTACTTACTTTTTAGGATCAAAAATTATGGTTACCATATCTTTTACTTTTTTCTAATTGGCTTAGCATCTCACATCATGTTCGATTTGAGCAACTTGTTCATTTATGCTCAACATCTGTACTACCATCCATATGAAGGCATCAACGGTGCCTTTGATGGGGTATATGTGTTTGCCTCAATGTGTTAGACTGAATGACATGCTTATCCTTATGATTCTCTCTTGGTCACCTACTTCTCAAATTTATTCTACTACTTTAATAGTATTTAGCCCTTGTACTCACTCTAATCCAAGTTGTACCACTTCTTAAATGATGGTTTCCACTTTAACAAAAGACTTCATGTAGAATTCCTATGAATAAGTGATGTTTCCACTCATCATGTTATTAGGATCACCTACTAGGAACTTCGTCACTACTTAGTACAACGAAATAATTTACTAAAGTCTGTCTAGGAGAGATTACCTAAAGATATCATAGTAAGTGGTTAAAGTGTACTAGTGTTCACCCTTACCTTAAGTTATGAGCATGGTGATTATGCCTTTAGTGTTCCTTTGTTCATTAAAAAATCCATTGAGAAGACTAGAAGTAGGAGCAAGCTCAAATGGATCTTTTTTAAAAAAATATATTTAAGCATTTTAATAACAAAACTCTTTATATCAAAAAGGATATTATTGATCTAAAAGTAGGTGATTAGAGTGGTGATGAATACTAGAACATTGAAGGGATTTTTCTAGTAGTTCTATAGGCTTTACAAATGCTAATAGAGCTATGTTAAATATGGGTGCTCATGAGGTGGTGGCTGATGACTTCTCCTACTATCAACATCTTTGAACTATCTCTTATGGATGACTTGGATCATTCTACACATAATATCGAAGGTATCATATCAATAATGTGGATTATAAAGGTTTATTTAGGTTCATTTTAATTATCTTCAATAGTGCTTCCCTAGATTTTGACAAAGATCAATGACTATAAACTCATTTAGTTTCCTTCATTAATGGTGTCTTGAACTAGTTAATGAAAGTGCCTGCACTTCTCAGCATTGAGCCTATGGTATTTATGTAAGATGCAACATCAAGAGGTGTCCCTTATAAGGTCATTTGACTTCTTAGGTTATTGGATTTTATAACATTATTTATTTTGAATGGAATTTACTAGATTGACCATAGATATTAGTAGGAGAGTTATTGGCAGATAATTGGGAGTAGATACATACCTTCTTCTTAATAGGGGTAAGTTATTCAAGGCACTTAATTGTCCTGTGAAATAGGGGGATTTCCAATTTTAAGTGGCCTCACATACAGAGGTCTTCTCTATGGATTGGGGATATGCCAATCATGTATTAGATGAGGCTCTTATATTCTCAGTATTGTTCCATTAGTAAATTTAATCACATTTGGGGTTATGGGGTTGATCCCTCTTGATGGTGAGTTTTTTAGGATGAGTGGTTGAAGGAGACTTGACCGCTCGATTATATTTCTCATTATTGTTATAGTTGTTGGTGAAGTCAAGGAATTAAGCTACCATCGTGTGTTTTTATAATCCCTAATGTCATTACATGTGTATTTCCTTTAGTTCTATTTGAGCTTATAAGAAAGTTGGCTCTAAGAATTTTACCTTCAGCTTTTTCTAGAACAAAATAATAAAGTGTTGAAGTGACTCGCATGGTTCCTAGTAGGTCTTCAAGAAAGCTTGTGAGATCCTAGAAGTAGCAGCTTGCTTGAATGGAAGAAAGTTCATTTTTTTTAAAAAAAATATTTAAATATTATATTAAGAGATTTACAACAACAACATCAAGCCTTTATCCCACTACGTGGGGTTGGCTACATGAATCTTTTTTCTCCATTGTGTCCTATTAAAAATCAAATTCTCAACCTTATGTATGGCTTCCATAGTCGACCTACCCGGCATGAATCCAAATTCATTTTGAGAAACATTAGTATCACGCCGCAACCTATGCTCCATAACTCGCTCCCATAATTTTAAAGTATGACACATTAACTTAATTCCTCTATATTTCGCACAATCTTGTGCGTCACCTTTATTCTTAAAAATAGGAATTAACACACTCATTCTCCACTAATCTGACATCTTTTTAGTTTTCAAAATAGTATTAAAAAGTTTAGTAAGCCAAGAAATTCCTTCATCTCCTAAGCATTTCCACACCTCTATTGGAATATCATCAGGTCAAACAGCTTTTCCACCCTTCATTTTCTTTAAAGCCTGTCTAACTTTGGTTTTACTAATACACTAATAAAAACAGGAATCTTTATTTATATTATGAGATCTCTTTGTATAAAAAAGGTTGTTATTGATCTAGTAGTTGATGATTAGAGCGTTAAAATTTTTTACAATATTGGAAAAATTTCTACTAATTAGTACATAAGCTTTGTAAAAGGTAACACTCGCTATGCTAAACAAGAGTGCTCATGAGGTGGTCAACAATGACTTCTCTTACTTTTAGCTTCTTTGAACTTGCTCCTATGGATGACTTGAGTACTTTACATAGAATATAACATATATTATACCAATAATGTGGATTGTATAGGAAGGGACAAGTTTATTTCCATTATCTTCCATAATGCTTCCCTGGATGATGACCAAGGTCAGCGACGATATGCTCTTTTAATTACCAACATTAATGGCCTTTTCAGCGATTTCATGAAGGTGACCAGACTTCTTAGCATCGTACTTATGGTCTTTATGAAAGATGCAGCATCGAGAGGATCATCTAATGTGGGATGTTTACTTCTTGTGTTTTGGGCTCTTAAAACATTATTTAATTCGAATGTCTTTACTAAATTGGCCATATGTACTAGTAGAAAAGTTATAGGTAGATAGTGGGGAGAAAGATGCATAACTTCTTCTAGATAGGAAGTTGTTCAAAGAACTTTATTAACTTGCAGTATGGTTGGCCTTGGTATTTTAAGTGGCCTCACATCAAGGGTGCTCTCTATGGATTTGGGCAATGCAAATCGTGCAATATATGTGGCTTTCTACCCCCACTTTGACTCCTTCAGTGACTTTTATCACATTTGTGCTTGGGGTTGATACCTCTTAATGATGAGTTCTTTAGGATGAGTGGTTAGAGAAGACTCAACCACTAAATTGTACTTCTTAGTGTTGTTATAGTTCTTAGGGAGGTCAACAAATTAAGAAAACATCAGGGGTTGTTAGAACCACAAAGCATAATAAAATGGGAATTTTCTTTAGGTTTTTTGTGCCAATGAGATAGTTTTATTTAAGTCTTTTACCATGAGCCTTTCTTTTTTTTTTTTTTTTTGGAACAAAATAATAAAGATTTGAAGTGACTCACTTGGTTCCAAGCACATCTTCAAGCAAGCTTATGATCTCTCGAGCGATCACTAGGAACTTAAATATTATGTGACAAAAAAATCTTGTGAACTCAATATAAGAGTTAATCAAGTCTAAGTGTTGTTGGTGAAACATTCGAGTGCCAACTTCTTAAAGGTTTTAAAGAATAACTAATTCTTGAAGGCGTAGTTGATCAGTATGAGCAAATCCATAAATTTAAAGTAGGCAACATAGTCAAGCATGTCATTCCTCCCCTTGTTGGATTCCAAGATGGGTAATTCAAATTTTAGATGCTACATCACTTCTATGATCTACTACAAAAATGCAATGGTCAAATTGTTCTTTCTCCTTTTAATCATCACTGAGATGAATAAAAGTTGTTGTCAGTTGTGTGGGCATGAATGGGGTATACATTCAGTGTCATGTTGAGTACTCTAATCCTTGTCTTCCTTTCATGAACAAATAAGTTATAGGAGCATTTCGAGTGCTTTTTATGGAGTAATTCTTCATAATCCACCAAGTGCACGTTGAATCATTTTAGTGAGTCTCTCATTCACGTCCATGAGGTAACATTAGCTATATAGTTTTGGGCATCATTTTTTACTGATGGCTTTAGATTCTATTGGTCTTCAAGTTGTTCTTGCTTTAATGTCACTGACATCAATCATGCTCGCAAAACCTTTCGAGATGTTTAATTTGAATCTATTTATAGAAGAAATCTAAGTGTGTTAGCAAACAATTTTGTAGGTGGAACCTAAGACCCTCGTGAGGTTTTTGTCGTTATGGAGAGTGAGATAGATATAAAATGTTAGAGTATAAATAATAAAATTTCAAAGATTTATAATATTTTGAAAAGAACTTAGAAGTCGGAAAAAAGATCTAAAGATGTCCCAATAAAGGCTGGCAAATACACATCTTCTTCCTTTATTATAGTTGCCTACAAGGCAACAAAGAAGGCTACATAATGAATATATAAAACAAATAAAAATACATAATTTAATAATAACCCATTACAGATTATTCATGGCACATGGCATGAGCTAGCAAGTGTTAATGTGGCTCTAAATCTTCAATATAGTACTTGGTCCTAGGTTCTACATGTATTATTCTAGGTGAGTCTTCATTGATGAGTATATATGCTACAAAAGTCTTTCAAGAAGTCATATAGGAGTCTTATATGATATGGGTGAGTCCTCTATATGTGGAATCAAGCCAATGAGGACTATTTTGACCTCTAGGAATAAAGGGTGAATCCCTTTAAGTGAAGACGAATAAGACGAAACAACTATTTAAGTTTGGAGGGTCATGGTCACTAACTCCTCAAGAGTGCACTGCAAATAGTCGGATTGGGGGCTATGAAAGAGTTCTTGATAGTTCTTTCGAAAGAGAATGATCCAAGGAGATTGACCTATATGAAGATAAGTGTCTAAGTGTTTGGAAAATGTGCAAAATCTTTGTAATATGCACTTGGGATTACTCCTTGATTTGGTCATTTTGTAAGAGTCACATTTCTTGCTATCGAGCATATGATATGACAATAGTGCCATTCAATGGAAGCTGAAATCATTAACCTCAAATTCACAATGATTTATCCCAAAAATTGAATACAATTTATCATTATTTCTAATAGTTAAACTATAAGGGGTCACTTTAGGTCATTTCATATCTCATATGTTATTTTTTTCATCATTTTAATTTATTCGTATTTAAAAAAAAAACACATATGATATCTTAAAGATTACTTGTAATAAACTTAGCAAGTATGAAAGATAAATAAAATAAATTCTTAATCTTACTTACATAAGTTTTTGCTTACCTTATTTCTTAGCATATTCTCATTCTGTGGAGATATTAAAAATATAAATTAATTCAATTTTCATGTTCATAATTAAAAAGATGAATACTCTTGATGACATTTTTATAAATGTTTAGGTATTTCCAGAAATATTAATGATTGAGGAGAAGAATGTGATCTTCAAGAATGGGAAGCAGCGCAGCTTTGATGCCATTATTCTTGCAACAGGTTATAGAAGCGCTATTAAAAGGTGGCTTAAGGTAACTAATCTTTAGTAATGTTATATTCATAAAAAAATAATTTAAAAATTTATTCTTCTCATATTTATTTCAATTTTTAAAATTTTTTCTTAAATTTTAATTTATTTTATTTTTATTGAAATATTGTTTTGCAATTAAATGATAGAAACTCATGCCTAACATTGGCTGCTAGAAATCAGAGCTGCTAAGGAAAATTATAATTAAATGTTACATATTTTAAGCTCTTATTTATGCAAATAAAGTGCTATGTATTAATTTTTTATTCCAACATAAATTTAATATAACACTTCATTATAAATTTTATTTAAAAACTTATATTGGATCCAAATTTATCCATGGATTATATCTGAACTTTCTAATAGGTCCTAGGTGTGTAAATGATAGAGAACAAGTGTGGAAAGTGAATGGATAGTAATTGGAAAGCTTTAGTATATATGTGAACAATCAAAACAACATAAATTCTAGAATATGACATTTCCCTTTTTATTTACACATAGAACAAATATAAAAATCCATTATTGATTAACAAGCATATTAACACATACACTTTGACTACTTTGATTGGTACACATTGATCTCTATGTCCATCATATCTCCTCTCTCCTCTAGCGGGTATCTGGGTGAGTTCATGGACGAGTGTTTTAGATTTGTCTTTTTGGCCTGAAATATAGGGCGAGTCTACCATGGTGAGTCCCCTGGGCAAAAGCTACTACTATCCTTGGTTATTGACAACTATTACGAGAGATCTAATTATCTCAAGGCAAGTCCCCCTTGAGGTGAAAGCTTATTTGAGTTAGTCCTTTTGAAGAACTCATTAAGGAAAGTTGCACCATTAGATTTATATTTAAGGGTAATTCTATATGATGTAAACTTAATAGGGATGATCACTAAATAATAAAAGTGAAAGTAAATAAAAAATATTGCTCTATGTTACTATTACCTCGAGTCAGGCACACTCACTCAAGATTCTCATTATGAAATTTATTTTACCCATGTAATATCTATAACCATAAATAGTAGGAAGGGGTTGTAGCTAACTTGAAAGAATATTTCTTATATCTTTTAATCATTATAATAATCACCAAAAGAGCTATATGTTTTCTTTTATCACAAATATAAACTCCTAGTGGAAATCATTATATTGATCAAAACATCAATACTCATCTATATTAATAATGCAAAAATCATATACTATAGCCATGAGTATATAATCTATCTACTCCTGACTACAAAAGAATAACTAAACAAAATAGTAGAAAAACTTGGGGAATCCTATAACTAGTAGATCTCACACTCCCGATCCTCCTCCTTGACCTAAAATAATTTGAAGCACATATAATGAGCTAAAAAACCTAGCAGATAACTAAATCTTACAACTAAACTCAAAGCACAGTAAAGAAGCAGTATGCATATCTTTAGTTAATTCATAGTAATAGTAATCAATATAATCATAAATATATGCAAAAATAGTAAATCACGTTAAGTGATAGTTAAAATTATAAAATAATCGATTAGTATAGTATGGATAAGAGTAAAATAGTAAAATATTGAAATAATAGAATAAGTAAATTGTTAATTAGTACAAAAGTATATTAGTATATTAGTAAATTAATATAGAGGATGAATCAAATAAATTCTAAATAATCCTTCCCAAATCATTTATCATAACTCTAGGGAACTCTTATAAATCAATAAACCATAAACTTCTATGAAACTGTCAGAATTCATAAAAATATGGTACGATCAAATCAACATACACATGAGGTTCAATCATTTTATATTAGTATATAATCAGTGTCTGATATCACATACTCGATATCACTTACTTAGTATGGGAATCACGTGTTCGATCAATAATAGTAAATCAATATGCAGTGACATGATCTATATTACCAGTAACATTATTAGTATCCATAAAACTAGTGGCATTAACAGTAAAACAAAGTTGTGATAGTAAAATCATAATAAATAGAACAATAAAATAGTGTGAAAACATGCATTCAAATAATCACACTAAACAAGTAAGGATTTATGGCTTGTATTGTATTTTTCAAATAGTTATTAGTTATTAATTATAAAAAGTCAATAATTGTTTGCTTAATAAACATAGTCATCAGTACTCCTTATCTGTCAGCATAGTAATAACTCTTCGTAATCCTAATAAGTGAATTATATTAATTAGTATAAGATAACTCCAAAACATGGTATTTAAAGGAAAGCATGTCGGCCTATCTACAAATTAGTTTTCAGCTAATGCCAGTAAAACTGACATTTACTTGTCCTCTTACATGTTATTATCACATTATTATAATAGTAATAACAATTAGCTATCGCCCAATCAAATGTGCATATTCATTATACTGCTTGTAATACTAATATGCTTATATAAAAATGCAAAAAAAAAAAATCATATTTTGCATAAATCATTCAAAATATATTAACTTTCATTTAACCTGATGAAATCACACAATCAATTAGTCAAAATGTCTAGAATAATAAGTACTACAACATATAAAATGTTATGTAGTAGAAGTTTTCTAAATCTAAAAGAAAATATAATAAATTCAATTTAGAAGAAATAAGGTGGTCAAAATTAAAATATTTAAAAAAAGAGATAGGATAACAACCACCTATACCCATATAAATAATTTTAGTAAAAGCAACAAAATAGATTGGTGACCAAAATCCTACTTTGCTCTTTCGCTCTTCTCCTTCCTGAATACAAAATCATAATAGTCTATCTTATCTTGACTGGAAATGAATAACAAAAGAAAATTAATATAAAAATTTTGGGATACATGTAATTTATCAGTTTCACACTCCACATCCTCTTCGTTGACCTGAAATCATTTAAACCATATATAATGTGCAAAAAACCTCAGTAGATCACTAAATCCTTAAATTTAACTCAAAACTCATTAAAAAAGTAGTATTCATGTCATCAATAAATTCATAACAGTCACAATCAATATGATCAAGAATCTATGCAAAAAAGTAAATCATATCTAGTGGCAGTAAAATGCATCATTATTGTTTTCTTAAGAAGTTTCCAAGTGCTCCTAAAATCATAGTGCCTCATCATTATCTACATTAGTGTTTGAGATGATAGGCTTATCATTTTCATCAACATATAAGGTAATGGTTTTACCTTTCTACTTCTACTTCTTAGTAGAGCTCTACAAGTTATCCGTTTGAGCTATAATCTATTCATGAACTATTAAAGAACCCAAAAGTTGTTCATGTACATAAGTAAGATAATATTTTGCCTCGCAAATTTCAATTAATTTAACATAATTTTATTTATTAAGACATCTAAAAATCTTATAGACTAAGTCCTGATTCTCATAAAATTTTTAAGAGAATGCGAAATATTAACTATTTTATAATTCTTGTTAGCATATGAGAAATGGATTCAAAAGGATTCATACAAAATAACTCGTATTCTTTAAGAAGTCTATTTACGTAATTTCTTAATAAGTTAAAATAAATATATTCTAAATATCTTTTGCTAAATTTAAATAAACCTTAAACCTCGTATCATAGTTTACAAATAGATCTACTCTAGGATCTTAAACTTGAAAAAAGAGATTAGGCTAATGCTAATCGTTGGATTACTATGGCACCGCAAGCTCAGGTTAATTAGGTTTTCTAAATTTTTATTAATAAAAAAATAATATAATTTTAATGCTAATTAGTGAGAGTATAAACTAACATACAATTTTAATAATTTGTAAGAAATATTCGAAAATTATTTTTTAATATTATATTAAAATTTAATTTAAATTTGAAGAAATATTAGTTTTAAATGGCTAGAAAATGGCAAGTTAAATGGTAAAGTCAAATAGTCTCCAAATTGCTCTAAAAATGGCTTGCAAACATGCATGATTTCATTATGGAAATATTTGAAAAATTAGAATAAATTCAATTTAAAGAAAAAGTAAGTTATGTAACGTATCATATTGCATCTACATAATCTAGTAAATCCTATAAAATGAATATCAAATTAAAATGTGTATC